>NW_009712038.1:0-46971 GCF_000703405.1 Apaloderma vittatum
TTGGTTCCCTCACCATCTATGTCAGGAAGTTGTCTTCCACACACTTCAGCAACCTCTGGGACTGATCCCTCTCTGCAGATGTCTGGGAAGTTAAAATCCCCCATGAGAACAAGGGGTAGAGTCCGCGCAACTTCACCCAGTTGCTTATAAAGCATCCTATCTATTTCTTCATCCTTGTTGGGAGATCTGTAGCAAGCTCCCACGATGATGTCCGTCTTATTGGCTCCTCTTTTGATTCTAATCCATAAGCTCTCAACCCTGACATCACATTGATTAATTTCTAAGCATTTTTATCCATTCATATCCCTCCCTAACATAGAGGGCCCCCCCACCACCTCTCCTACCTCGTCTCTCTCTTCTGAAAAGCTGGTATCCATCAATTGTGATGCTCCAATTGTAGTGTCATCCCACCACATTTCAGTTATGGCAATTATATCCTAGATTTTCATCTGTACAATGGCCTCGAGTTCCTCCTGTTTGTTACCCATGCTGCGTGCATTAGTGCAGATGCACCTCAGCCAGGTCACCTTTTGGATGGGAGAGCCCTAACACCTTCCTGATGATACTCAGATGTTTCCATAGTAACCATCCTCTCAACAACCCTTGTGTTCTGCCTGCAACTTGGTACTACATTTTGATCCCATGCTAATTTACATGATTGTATGATCCTGTGACTACTACATTCCTCCCCCACAAGCACTGGCATATTACATTCTTGCTCCTTTTCAGTGGTCCTGGTTTTGCCCCCATCCCCTTCCATACCTAGTTTAAAGCCCTCTCTATGAGCCCTGCCAAATCCCTTCCCAAAACCCTTTTCCTTCTGTGGGATAGGCTATTTCCACGCATTTCCAATACATCTGGCCTCTTGTAGATCCAGCTGCTGTCAAAAAACCCAACCCCCTGCCGGAAACACCAGGCTCGGAGCCACGTATTATTCCGCTGGTACCGCCTGCCTAATCCCTCATCTTTCCCCTCAACTGGAGGGACAGAGGAGAACACGACCTGTGCTCCTGATCCCTTAATCAGGTGCCCCAAGGCTCTGAAGTCCTTCTTCATAGTCCTTGGAGTGGTTCTTCCTAATTCATCACTGCCTATCTGAAACAACAAGAGGGGGTAATAGTCTGAGGGTCGTACTACCGAAGGAAGCTTCTTCCTTACATCTTTAACTCTGAACCCTGGGAGGCAACAGACCTCCCTGTGCACCAGGTCTGGTCTGCATATTGGGCCTTCTGCTCCCTTAAGCAGTGAGTCACCAAAGACAATGACCCATCTTTTATTCCTTACTGATGAGGTTTTAATGCCGACAGCAGTCTGATTCTGCTTTGGTGACACCTCCAAGCAGGGAGAACCATCGTCCTTACTGCTGTCCAGTTGCCCTTGCAGAGCACTGTACCTGTTCTGCAGGGACACCTGGGGGGGGCGAGGGAATTGCCAGGCAGTTGCGCTTGCCAAGCCGAGCAGGGACCTTGAGCCATTGCCCCCTCTCCCCTAATTCCTCACGCTCCTTGATCCCTTTTAACCTCTCCACTTCCTCTTTAAGCTCTGCCACAACCACATGATGGAAGCTGTCAATCTCCTTCTCGCTTTCCCTATTTTTTCTTAACCTACTCACCTCCTCCCTGAGCTCCAACACTTTATCCTGGAGCTGCGCCACCTGGCTTAGCAGGTCATCAACCTGCTTGCACCTCACACAGCCATCCTCAGGATTGCTCCCAGCTACCAGTGAAAAGCTGTGACATTCCTCACAAGTGGTGACCTGAACACCAACATCTCTTTGAGCGTGTGATGAGAGCACAATTCTCTCCTCTGAGATGCTACCATGACTCCTTTATAAGGTGAAGCACTTCAAATCCTGTCCAACGACCTGTAAACAGCAGCTGTTCCCCCTCGTTGGGCAGGAAAATAGGCTTGATTGCCTCATTCCCGGTGGCCACAGACTAGTCCTTGCCCTCCCGGAGGCAGCTTATAGCCCAGGGAACCTCGGGGGTGCTGGCTCCGCCCCCGGCTCTCCCAGCCACCCGCCTATGCTGTCTCCGCCTCCCAGACCGGCAGAGCTGATCCCGACTAGAAATTAGGATGCCAGTGAAACAAAAGACCAAGCTCAGGTATGCGTGATCTATCTTGGTATGCTCCAGGAACCTTGACAGACAGATTCTAATTAATTTAATCTATCTTTAAGCATTTTAGCAGTCTTTTAACACGTTACAGCTCCCACTTGCCTAGACACTCCATCCAGGGTGGTTACTGCTTCCCCTGCCACAGCAAACAAGTTCCCTCAGTTCTCCCCATAACATTGAAGTATACCGGCCAGGGAAAATGTGTTTCTACTCGTAGTCCGGAGTGCAAACTGGGGTAGCTCTTGGTAGATACTTTTCTCAGTCTGTCTCCTTTCCTACAAGTCCATAAATCATACGCTACTTTGAGCCATGTACCTTAAACTTTGAGAGGACATCACCATAACCAGGCCAAAAGTAACATGGCAGTCTTGAATGTCACTTGCCACCATGTAGCTATGATTTAGGTTTGCCCATTTTCTTTACTACACTCTGTGACTTGATAGGTAGAGACATAACATCGCTGCTTTGCAATATACCGTGGTTCTGAATATGTTTCTTAAGTAGAGACTAAACCATCTTAAGTATCTCCTACTCCTAGTTTGCCTTAATTCAGCAGCAAAATGGACTGTACAGAGGATTAGTCAAGTATTTCTACTTTAAACCACTCCACCACCATAAAACTAGAATGCCACAGTAGTGGCACATCTCCTCAGTTACGAGCATGATGCAAAGACAGGGATAATGTTTGCATATTCAGCCTTTGCAGATTTGTCATTGGCCAGCTTCACATTACTAAAGGGCATTTCTGTACTGTCCAATTTATATTTGCAAAAAAAGACAGTAAAAAAAAAATTAACATGTCGATATTTTAAAAATAGTGAAGAAATGCAATTCTACAGCTTAGAGCAATATGTTTTCATGTGCATGTAATTCAGACAGTGGTATTTAGTGCTTTTTCCTTTTAGGAGTATCTAAAATAAAAAAGATTGGATAATACACTGTTACTGCATACTTTAATTTTATTTTCCATAAGGACAAATTATAGTAGCTTAGCTACAGCAAAACACATAGTAGTTAGGATTTTTTTTTAAAAAAACTAATTTCTTGTTCTTGGTATTGCATACTTACAGCTTTCTAGTTGTTTAGATTAAATAATTTTAATGTTGAACTAGACACACAGAATGCTATTAGCCACAGAAATAAATATTTGGAAGCTGAGGTTTTAAAAATTGCACTGATGTTATTATTCTACTTAATAACAGCTTTTTCATTGTAATTTTAAAGGCAGTTTATCTTGCATTTTAAATGTATAAAATTTAATAAAATTGCAATTTAAATGCATAAAATAAAAGCCATTTTAAAAATCACTGATTTAATTATATTTAGAGATTGCTGTGAACTAGGTTTACAACTCTTTTTGCATCGATTTTTTTTTATCTGTATGCCTATACATATAGGCATTTGGGGTTTTTTTAATGTGTGTATATAGATATATGTATAATATATATATGCAGAAGTATGTGTATTTTAATAACTTATTCACTTTGCATTGCAATGCTGTGTAAGTTAAAGTTTTCAGCAGGCAGTATTTCAACTGTTAGAGATACTTTTTAAGTGTTCTGAATTCCCAGATCTCCACAGAAACAAGTTAGGTAGAAGTAATGGAGTTCTATGATTCTAGGATTCGATCATTCTACTGTAATGGGAGGACAGAGGATTAAAAAAAACCTAACTCATAAAGTGAACTGATTTACCAATTGATTTTCCAGACTTTCTTTTCTAAGCCAAAACTTTCATTGACTTTGCAAGAAGGGTAATCTAGATACACGTGAGGTTTCTATCACTTTTTACTTTACTTTTTTACTTAACTTGTGAGTCAAACACTGTGGATGTCTCATGTTTGGAAACCAAAGTGGGACCTTATATACATCCTTCTTCAGGCTGCTTCTTCAGCTGTAAAGTGTTTAGAAAGAAAGGTGAGGAAAAATGGGAAAGTCTCTTATGTTCCCATTCATACATTTGAAAATATAACAGATAAAAAAAAAAATAATCTCTTCACTAGGAAAGAAATGCACAGTCTGGCTTAGTCTGGAGGCAATGTTTGCCTTCAGAATGACAGAACATTGGCAACATGCAGTTGTTCTATCTGCTGTTGATCACTGTTTTCCATTTACCAAGACTTGTTAGCAGCCTTTTTCCCAACCGACTGTTTTAAATCACTGCATCTACCCTGCTTAGTTTCAATAGATCATACCTAAAGGAGAGGTATCCATAATTTCCTCTATACCAGTAGAAATAAGGTTAATTTCATAGTAAATTTTCCAAAAATTTCAAGACCTAAGTGATCACATGTTCTCACTTCTCTGTGTTTCTTGAGGCTGATTCTCTCTTATGAGGCTCAAAACATCCAAAGCTTGCTCCCTCCTTGGTGGGAAGGCAGTTTTGTATCCCACACTGCTTTATGAGAAGTTCTGTAAAATTTATATCACAAAAATATCTTCAGGATAAGATAAATAAACAGTGCTGAAATCCAAATATTGTCCTCATTGGCAGTGTGCTGAAGTGAATTCAAAGGATGATCTCTTGAACCTGCGACACTGATGACCTACAAAATCAACATATTTTTCTTCAGCTATAAAACCAGTCTGTCACTCCTTGTCCCGGCTGAGAATCCCCTGCTCCTGCAGAGGTGTCCATAGAACTACTTCCAGTTCAATATAAAACAAACAAAAAAAAAGTTTCACTCCCTCAGCTCATCCTGCAGCATTACAGGCAAATATCTATTTGCAGGTGCGTGTCAGCACTACTGAGGGACAAACATTTTAGAACAGTAAGGTCACTGAAGAAATTTTTTAGTATATGCAAGAACCTACACCCTTATGTTACAATCAGCCCATGCATATTTTAAGGTAGTTTTCAGGAAGGGACAGACAGCAGGTATAGTTTAGATATATTTTGAGCTCTGGAAAACAAGACAGACATTAAAAATGGCTTCTAATTCTCCTCAGCTTTTTCCAGTTTCACAATCCTCTCAAAAAGGACTTCTGTATAAAAGAAAATATTTCAGAGAAAGCAGTGCTCAGTTCAACTGGAAGTGGAAGAGTGCGCATAGGACTTTGGAATAAATTGTCCAGAAAAGTTGTGGATATCCCCTCCCTGGAGGTGTTCAAAGCCAGGTTAAATGGGGCCTTGAGTATCCTGATCTAGTTGAGAGACGTCTCTGCTCATGACAGGGAGGTTGGATTAGATGATCTCTAAGGTCCCTTCCAACTTAGGCCATTCTATGATTCTGTGAAAGATTTTATTTCACAAATATCAAAACTCAGACTTCTGTTGAATATCACACTGATCTCGTATATCCAGCAGAATTTGATTTCAATTTATTTCTTCCGTACCTTTAATAATTTTAAATCAAATGAGAATTCATAGTTGATAAAATTAAGCAATATCAGTAAGAGGTTAAATGACAAAGAATTGGAGGTTGCTCATAACAAAACGAAGAAAATTACATTTTATTTGGAAAGATTATGGTAATATCTCTGTATAATTTATTCACCTTTGAAAAATTGCAGTAAACTAACACTAACTAATCAAATGGTTACAACACACCACTCTAAACTGTTCATAGACTTAATAAACACTAAGAGACTGGCTGAAACACACCGCAAAAAGAGGTGAGATGACAATATTTGAATGACTGGTATTGATGCTGAATTACCTTTAACTCACACTTTATTGCAAGTACAGCAGTTTATCCTGCCAACTAAGGAATACTGGAACATCCAAAATTTGACAGCAGACAACTTCTTTGTACTGAGCAAAAGAGAAATAGTCTCCGAGACAGTTAAGAGCACTTTCAGACAGACAACCTAAAGGGCAGTCCATCATTTTCTCATCCTGTATTTCAATTCCAGAAACACATAAAAGTCTTTCAAATGTACTTAACTGATATACCAGAACATTTCCCTGCTATATTTTATGAACAAAGATCTTTCTTATACATATGAACACAACAGTCTGGCACACAGGCTGAGTTTAATACTACTATACACATTAATGTTCTTGGAATGGGTCTGAGCAATTATGTTTTGTATCCTTTTTCTGTACCTTATTTTTCTCTAAGGGAAAAGCTACTTGTTTGTAAACTGAACATGGAGGGGGAGAAAAAAAAAAAGCTTCATTTAGAGAAGTGCTCATGATGCAATAAAACCTTATCGTTTAAACATATGCATGTATCTCACTCACAGCCTTTCACTTGCAGCTGGCTGCTCACTTCTGAGCATCTTCTCTTCCAGAGGACAAAAGCCATAAGCCTGCTCTTCATCCGTGTGGTACACCATGTTTGCACAAGGCATAGAACTATCAGTGTATGCAATACTACAAAGTACCTATGAAATTATGCAACATCATGTTTTCTGCCCAGTTGATTAATGTACTCATTAGACCATCTGCATGTTCAGCTAACATCAGCTCAAAACAGATGGAGTCCCTATGCCAATATCTCACGTATCCTTTTAAAGACATTTTCTAGACAATACTAGTTGTGTAATAAAAAAATAATAAGACTACATGTAAGGTAAAGAAATGAGAAAAACACCACTTAGAACTAGAGTATTCAAAAGAGACACAGTTTGTGTCAGCACAAGAAAATCTACACCACTTAGAACTAGAGTATTCAAAAGAGACACAGTTTGTGTTAGCACAAGAAAATCTGCCTAGAAATGATCTATACGTAAAAGTCATGCAGGTGCTCAACATCCGAATTTTAGATTCACATTATTACTTCCATAACATCAAAAATTCATGCCTTCTCCCATGAAGACTGAAAACAGGTTCTTTTTACTATTATTTGAAAAAAAATGTTACCCTATTGAAGGCAGAAAGAAAGATGGGGCTCGCACCTGTTCTTTCACTTCTGAAGACTAAATATATAGCATACAAACCCATCTTAACTCAGATGGCTCCCCTTTCCTTCTCCCTTTCCCTTTCCTTCGCACAGCGCACCTCAAAGTACTGCAATAAGTACAAGACGAACTCTATATCAAACTGATAGTACACTGATTGAATGTGAGGTGGTTGCTTATACCAACACACCACAGGTCATACACTCTTAATGATTTGTGGTGCTATTGGAGAAACAGAAAACAAGTAGTTACAGAAAAATTTAAGTTATATTGGTCTACTACACTATTACATTGTAATGCTTGAAAGTCTCAGGTATTTTTATGAAGTGAGCTCTTAACACATTTATCCATCCACTACTTTTCATCCTCAGCTTTCATGTTTCAGGTTACATCCATTTAGTAAGTTAACTGCCATTAAATTACTAGGCACACTGAGTCAAGACATACAAGGAAAGATTTCACCCCTTCTTGCTCAGGAGACAGAATCAGAGCTGGACTAGTCATGCCTTAAACTCAGGAAACTGTACCAATGCTCCAGGTAGGGCTTCTTCAGAAATTGAACCTACGTAATACAAATGTCTCAGACATATAAGTAAAGTTAGAATCAAGCCACTAAACTAAGAAATGTCATATTTTAACAGAAAAAAAAAATCCTTACCAGTTGATGAATTAAAAAATATAGCTTTAGGATTACAATATTCTTTCATAAAATAGGAGCTTGAAAAGCCTATTTTAGAATTCCCAGGGCACACAGCATACTTAAATAATTAAATTACTACTTTGAACAAAAGGACATTACTATACCATAACTTCTGACTCTGCCATTAATAGATATATCATGGTTATAAGGCTCTCTTCAATCTGAAGTTTGTTAGTTCCACATCTCTAGTGGTAACTCAGTTCCAGTCACTGATGATGCTCACGCGCTCCAAGCTGCAGGTGCTGTTAAGGGCGCAGGAAAACCTCGAGAAAAAGGTGAGAAACAAAGGTAGGACATGGAATGTAGAGTTTAACCAGCCATTAGACCTTCCTAAAGTCTATATGTCAAAGATTAGGGATGAGAAGAAAAAAATTACATACATCAGTCGATGTGCCTCCCAAGAGGTCCAGTGAAACAGAGCAATGCAACAACTGAGACAGGAAGGTGCCACGCTTAGAGGTCATAGAATCAGAATTGTCAGGGTTGGAAGGGACTTTAAAGATCATCTAGTTACAACCCCCTGCCATGGGCAGGGACATCTCCCACTAGATCAGGCTGCTCAGAGCCCCATCCAGCCTGGCCTTAAAAACTTCCAGGAATGGGACTTCCACCACCTCTCTGGGCAACTTTTGCCAGTGTCTCACCACCCTCATGGGGAAGAACTTCTTCCTAACGTCCAATCCGAACCAATCCATCTCTAGTTTTAATCCATTCCCCTTAGTCCTATCACTACTCAACATCCTAAAAAGCCCCTCACCAGCTTTCTTGTAGCCACCTTAAGATACTGGAAGGCCACAATAAGGTCTCCTTGGAGTCTTCTTTTCTGCAGACTGAACAGCCCCAACTCTCTCAGTCTGTCTTCACAGGAGAGGTTCTCCGGCCCTCTGATCATCCTCCTGGCCCTTCTCTGGACATGTTCCATCACATCCATACCTTTCTTGTGCTGTGGGCTCCAGAACTGGACACAGTACTCCAGGTGAGGTCTCATGAGAGTGGAGTAGAGGGGCAGAATCACCTCCCTCAAACTGCTGGCCATGCATCTCTTGATGCAGCCCAGGATACGATTGACTTTCTGGGCTGCAAGTGCACATTGACGGCTCATGTTGAGCTTCTTGTCCACCAGTAACCCCAAGTCCTCTTCTTCAGGGCTGCTCTCAGGCTAATCACTGCCCAGCTTACATTGGTGCTTGGGATTGCCCTGACCCAGATGGAGGACCTTGCACTTGGTCTTGTTGAAATACATGAGGTGGGTCTCAGCCCACCTCTGTAGCCTGTCAAGATCCCTCTAGATGGCATCCCTACCCTCCAGCGTAGGGTATCTGGATGGCTTCCCTACCCACACCCGCTCCAAGCCCCTGCCCAGAGTAGGGTGAGGCAAAGCCCGTTGCTCATGGCCATGTGGAGTCAGGTTTTCAGCCTCTGCAAAGAAGGAGGCTCCACAGCCTCTCTGGGAAGTAATATTCAGCTAGTTTTCTCCTAATCTCCTAATTATTTTTTCTCCCATCCTTCAAAAAGATAGTACATTTTTGAATTTTCTGACAATTTTGTTAAAGTAGTCTAAATTTAAAAACTCAGTGCATGAACTGTAGTTTAAATACTCAAATACTTAATTTCCAAACCTGGATATGAAGGTTTGTCAAATTCTTAACAGAAAGCAAAGCATTTGTCAGTGAGTATATCCTAAAGGATAAGTTTCAGTCAGCTTATTATAAACCAGAATTATTTAAAGATATGGAGTTTTTTTTCAGAAACAATAATTATTAGACTAATGAGTTCATATGTCCTGCCTTTACTTCAAAAGGCTTACCGAGAATCTCCTAACCACAGAGATGGAGTCCTTTTTCAGCTGGGGTTTGCTATTCAACAACTTCTGTTTATTGCTCCTTAAGTAAATTCATACTCTATCTCCTTTTAATCACTACAGATTTTGGACATTGTATGTTTACTTATAGGTTCTTTACCATCAATGCTGCTGTTAAATACTACTTTACTGTAGGTAAGTTAAACCCATTTTTTATGATGTCACTGACCAATGTTTTTCTTACAGTTTAGAGCCCTGCAAGTTTAGAGGTCAAATACCAGGAGTGGGGATTTTCCTTTTCATAAACTTACTCTTCTTCCTACCTTTAGCATGTAAAAGAATAGAGTCTATTGCATTTGCCTTGCATTGAAGTGCACAACAACATTCATGTTTTCAGCTACAGTCCTGGAACTGACCATTGAAGGAAAGTGATGTGTATTGTACCTCCTGCCAACACTTTTTGACTGTTTTCCTGGTTGCACACCAATAAAAAGACATTAAATGACTGAAGATAAGGAGCCTCCAAACATTGAAATTCAGAGTAATTTCAACCTCTTCTACTACATCTGAAAATTTACCTTCAGTTCTACTCCCCTAGTAACCAAAAATTACATTTCCATCAGTTTGTTATTTATAATCCTGAGGTAAGATGTGTCCTGAAGCATCAAAATTCCCAGTGCTGTAGAAGAATCAAGTCTAGATAATCTCCAAGAATTTCAGACCTTCAATTGAGCAGCCGTACAAAGTGGCGGCATCTATAATATTAAAAAATCAGTAGTATTTTGTACGTTGTTTTTCTTTGCATTCACGTCGTCTGTTACAAGAAATAATGCAACCAGGATCTTAGACACACAACAAACATAAAAGTGTTAAGGCTTGAAAGCAAGCTTTCTGACCACAGAGTGAGTTTGCATAAAATCTGTCTCTGAGATGCTAACACTACTGTTAGATATTTTAGCTATAATTGCAGTGCCATAATCTTCCTTTATGTTTTGATGGATTTATTGTTTCTTCTGATCCAACCCATGCAAATACCACATGAAATGGCATTCTGATACAGGAGAAATGAAAGAAATTTAGTTAAATAATTCCCCTATGCTTTTGATAAAATATTCAAAATTGTTTTAACAATGAAAAAGCAGCATATGGCACTGACCAAAGGAGAAATTTTTTATTGATGGTAAGTTTAATATGTTACTGTTATGAAGGTTATGAGAGATTCTCATGTAATCACGTAGCACAGTTCACCCTCTCCCTTTCCTATATCCTCTCCAATTTTGGATTCACAACTAGATAATAAAAAAAAAAAATATTTTCTGAGGAAGAAGTTGTTGTTCCTTTTATTTCAAGGCAACCGACACCTGAAATGGCAAACTAGGTTATACCACATTTGCTTATTTTTAAAATACTATTTCACACTTGAAAAGGTGGTATGGGGAGTAACTGCCTATTTAGAATAGTGAATAACAACTCCTGCAAACTCTCCCAGAAGAAATACACTATACAGAAGAAAGATACAACTTCTCAGTCACACTGGCTTCTGTTGAGAAGGGCTCAAGCATCCGCAACAAATCTGTCACGAAGAGCCCAGGAACTGCAGCTTCAGTAGGAACGAGACAGCTGCTCAACTATATCTTGCCTCTGCTGCCAAAACCAATCCAGCTCCTTCCAATATGGGATTCTTCTTTTTGTTCCAAAGCTTCAGAAAATGAAGATCACTTCTATCGTTTGCAGCTATTTCACACACAAACATACTGTGACTTGTTTGAGTGTCACATACTGCTCTGTTCTCTCTTCTCACTAGGACTTAATATATTCATTATGCCAAACTAGAATACTTAAGTATTCATCTCAGATACTTCATTTAGAACAAAAGTAGAGCTAAGTAAAAGAAAAAAAAACACCAGAAAACACCTCACCTCATCCATTTTCTATCTAAAAAGGAAGCCACTCACACTGGAATACAGAAGTCTTTCTGTTCTAGCACTCCTGCTGTTAGCATCTCATAGATAAAATGACATTTGAAGTAGCATCTAAGGGCATTTGCACAGCAACAGTGAAGAAGAATGGAGCGCTTCGTTCCTCAGAAGAATTCCAAGACTTCTATTAAGAGTGCAGCATAAGAGCTGCTCCAACAGAGGATTCCTACACCCTGCGTAACTACAGCTGTTAAACAATCTTAATGTGAGACTTCACACCTTGAAAAAGGCAGCACATGTCTTTTCCAGACATTTTAGCACAGGAACATAAAACAGATGCTTGGTCAATGTTGACAGAAACAACAGACAAAATTTCTTGGTGTGAAGCAAAAAATGGAAGCATGACTAGAAGAGAAATCTGATCAGAGGAGTAGGCAAGGTAGAAAGAAATGAGAAGCATGAGAAAAAGGTTGTTGTGTTACTGTCTTTAATGTGCAAAGGGCTGCAAGAGAACATGATCAAAAAAATCAAAATTAAAAACTCAATGCTAAGGGGAAATCTGAAGACTTGTTGTACAGGATGCTAAGAAAAATCTTAGCCAAGGGCAGCTTGTACACACAGTGACTGTGCACAAGCACCACTAGAAACCAATGGCACAAACCACAAGCTGAAGCCACAGGAATAACTGCACTAATTCAAGAGCAGGGGAAAGGTGACACCGAATCCCTTCAGGCTTGACAGATGCTAAAAATGGAGGAGATCTAGGAAACAAAGCCTTGAAAAGGTTGAAAAAGTCTTCATACCCTCAGGATGATTCTACTGATATGCAAAGGTTAAGTGTCATAGTAAATGTACAGTAAAGATTTTCATCAGGATTATTTGCCACTGACATTAAGACAACAATATGGTAAAGACACTGTAAAAAGTGTATTTAACTTTCTCAAACTTCACAAAACGTCAGCAGCACGTTCACAGCACAGCACCAAAGTTGAAATACTTTTCAATATGCTGTATATGGAATTAGTAATATTTTTTAATAGAAATAACAGGAGTAGCTTTCTTAAATCCTCACATATAATAAACTGAAAGATATACTTAATTTGTTTTACTTTCTATCATATGTGAGTATTTGTCTTCATAAATATTATTTTGAATTTACAAAGGGAATTAATATACTTTCCAGCCTTAAGGACAAAAATGAAGACTTAAAATGCAGAAAAATCCACTTTCAGTAAGCATAATTTTCATCATCATATTCTGTTTTGATAAAGAATGTTAATGCATTAATTAGCCTCCTAATTAGATGATTGTATTTGGATTATTTTAACCAGACTTTACATAATTGTCTGAAGTACTAGAACAAAGCCAAATAAGTAAATAAATTTTAAAAGTTGCATCAAAAAGAAGTAATAGTTGATCCTTCAGGAAAATAGATGACAGACAGATGATATGTACGCATAAATAATTTTAATGTTATTAAAACATTTAAAACCAATATACTTAAAATCCTAAACTGTGCCAAAGATTGAATTTTAGAGGTGATTTCAGAGAAGATTGAATTTCAGGGAAGGTTTCTTCCTATAACTATCAAGAGTATTTTCTTAGATTTAATGTTAAAAAAAAAACTTCTTAAAATACCTAAAAAAAAAAAATTTGGTGTTTTTCTAAGTTGTCTTACATCTAAGATGAGAAACTAGAAAGTGGAATATTGTTCCTCTTACCCTATTTTGAAAATCTGCAGCGGTATGGAAGGCATACTGCTCAAGCTATCAATCAGTGTACATCACAAATAGCCATTTAATCCAATAAATCCTCTTTTTCCAGTGAATGCACTTAAAGAAAAATATTATTGCCAGTCAATCTCAGCAACCATGAAGGCAATATAGATCAAGTTTTGCTATTTAACAAAACAATCTAAGGTCAAGAATGATGATAAGATGATGATCCAAGTTCACGCATCTTATGGTTTTTCAAGGGATGTATCAACCTCCTCCTAATATACTACACTTTAAAATATTTGTCTTTAGACTTAACTGTCTGTATAAAAATCAGTATGACTGAGTGAGAGTAATACTTTTTTGATGCTTGCTGACTGACAAACATCTATTTTTGAGAGGCAGACATTGCTTAACATTCATTTTGTTGTTGAATATGTTACATGCTGCTTCTGTTCAAAGGCATAAAATTCATATATACCAAAATTTCATGTAAGGTGCACCTGAAATGTCTTTTCAGGCAAATAAGTCATAATTATTTGGGTATTCATAAACCCATAATGCAAATCCATATACTGCTTTAATACCTGGTGAACCAAAGTCACAGGAAAAAAAAAAAAAAGTTAAAATTGGGATTTTTCAGGAAGACAATAAATATTTCCAAAAAAATAACAAGACTTCAAGCCTCATTTTTACAGCTTTCCACTAGTGATTATTTCAGAAGTTGAGATGTTTTCTGACTTACAGCAGATATAAACCAGCACATGAGGCATAGTCTACTGATCCCCCTGCTCTCCACTGGCTTGCCATCCTTGCCTGGGAAAGCTCCATACATTCCTGATGCTCTCTCACACACAGGGCACCTTCTTTCTTCAACTCTCTTGCTTTGCTTCCTAAAAAATACATATCCATCCCTTACAGTGCACCATTCATGTGACTATGTCTTCATAAAGGTCCAGATGTCACAGTTTTAACCCAGCCAGCAACTAAGCATCAGGCAGACACTCACTTACTCCTTCATCCTCTCAGGGGATGGGGAGGAGAACTGGGAAAAAAATTCTAAAACTTTGTAATGGTTTAAACCAACTGCCCTGGCCAACAGCAAAGAATGACACTGTCTCTCACTCACTCCTCCCTCACCCCTCAGCTCCACAGGGATGTGGAGGGGGAAAACTCAACAAAAAATTTCAAGGATTGGGAGGATAATAATCTGCAATTTAGGATGACAGGTGAAAAAATAGAGAGATTTGAGGAGAAAACAGATTTAATTTACCACCACATTTCTTGGAGTAGGATAGTGACAAGAATACATCAATAAACATGACCTCATTTTAAACACATTCTCTCCACAGCCTCACCTCCCATCTTCATGGCAGCTCCTCCTTTGAGAAGAGGGCTCCTTGCAGTCTCTCCTTCATGCCAGGTGGTTTCAACCTCACAGGAGGCAATCCTCTTCCTACTTCTGAGTCCCTCAGGGCCCTCAGGATTTTTTTGTGGTACGTCCCCCACTGATGCTCAGTCTCTGCCCTCTTGCATGGGGCTCTGCACGTACTGACGCATCCTGGACATCATTGCCACCATCGATCTCAGCTGGCAGGCAATCATCTTCCTGCCAGGGCTCCAGGAAGAGGGTCTGCTCTGGCAGCCTTCCCCCTCTACTTCTCCTCTGAGACCCTTCTGCCCCTCTTTCTCCTCATGATTACATTCCTTTTTTTCTCCTCTCACCACTTCCTTTTCCAGCAGAAAAACTCTCCAAAACAAAGACAGGACAGATCAAGATGAGAGGAAAACAAAATAGAGAAAAAGAACAATGAGGTCACTTCTTAAATACCTTGACTGCAGAAGCACTGATTAGCCTGGCCCCTGCCAGAGGCAGGTCCACCTCCTACTTGGGGGTGGGGGAAGCTCTTCAAGAGTCATCTTCCACAGCTGTCCCTCCACTTCCGAAAACCCTGTCAGACTCAAACCCATGACAAACTTGTGCGTTGAGATAAGTTTAATAACTAAAACATAATAAGATAGAATCAATAATTATTAATAATAATGATAGCAATGAAAAGGAAGATAACAGAAAGATAAATTAGACCTAAGAAAAGACAAGTGATGCACAAGGAAATTGCTCCCCACTCACCCAGCCAGTCCTTGACCAGCAATCAGTCCCTTCCAGCCAACTCCTCCCAATTTATCTATTGAGCACAATGCCCTGTGGTATGGAATATCCCTTTGGTCAGTTTGGGACAGCTATTCTATCCTCCCTCCCAGCTTCTTGCCAGGAAACTGAAAAAATCAGGGCTGAGAAGAAGCACTACTTAGAAACAACTAAAACATCAGTGTATTATCAACATTATTATGTTAAATCCAAAATACAGCACTGTACCAGGTATTAGGCACAAAATTAACTCTACCCCAGTCAAGATCGGGACACTAGTTAAGTAAAACATTACAGATTTTGTTAGACCCTTGAAAATACTATCATAGGGAATGAAGAAAAAAAAGATAAAGTATCCAAGAGCTACCACAGATTAGCATAATGGTACTTTGTGAGAGGTAATAAAGCACTAATTTGAATACGAAGTCCTCCTCTCAACCTGTTGTCATTCTGGTCTCCAGCTTAGGCATTCTCTTCTCATTTGAGCATGCACACACACTCTACTGTCCAATCTTCCTGAGATGAATGACACAAAAAATGAAAAATTCTGTTCAGAAGCTGAAATCATTCTTTAAAAAGTGACAATTTTCTGTCCATAAAAATCTGTGGCCCCCAATCAGGAAATTACCAACTGCTAAGTCTGATGCATCAACAAAGTAAATATAAAAATTAATAAAAATAATTTTATTTCAACATGTCAAAGAATATTTTGGCAATTTTTTTCACACTAACTATAATGATTCCTATCCATTATGGTTTGAGTGTAAAATAAATAATTTACCTTTTTGTTGAGTTCAAAAACATTAAAGAAAAAAAAATCAAACCCTCTTGTTTCCGGAGAATTTCCTTTAATATGTCATGTAGCTAACTCTTAGTTCATAAATTGCAGTGCAAACTATTACTTTTTTCTGTGACTCTTCTGAAAATTCCCCCATCAACACAAATGGGAAGCAGGGTGACCAATAATGCAGAAGAATTCATCTCGCAACAAGCAAGGACCTGCAGGAGGAAGAGATTTCCCCCAGAGGCTGAAGTACCCTTGCAGGACTCTTTCAATACTCTGCAGACCAAAGAGGAGAGACTTGTCACATCAGGAAAGACACTACAGCCAAGCAAGGTAGTCCAATCTGCTCCCCATGTAACAATCAGAGCAACTAAGAAAAGTCAATGGGTGATAGTAGTGACTCTCTTTTGAGAGGGGCAAAGGCATCCATCTGCTGACCTGATGCACTTTAGAGATGCGTGCTCCCTCCTGAGGGCTCCTGTCAGGGATATCACTGACAGACTACCAAGCCTTATATGGTCCACTGACTATTATCTGCTATTCCTCTTTCGTGTGAGCACCAGTGACACAGCCAGGAACAGTCTGAGGAGCATTAAGAAGGACTAGAGAGTCCTGGGAGCAGTGGTAAGGGCCTCTGAAGCACAGATATTTTTTTCATCAGTCCTCCCAGTCAAAGGGAAGGGGCTTGAAAGGGACAGATGAAGTTGGTCACAGAACTGGTACCACAGCCAGGGGTTTGGCTACATAGACCATGGGGATTGCTTCGAGAAACCTGTCCTACTGGGTGCTGACGGAGTTCACTTGTCTAAGAAGGGTAAGACCATCTTTGGTCATTTCAGCACCAATCCTAATCCGAGCTATCCTAGAATGTCATCTAGGTTTTGCAATCAGAGCATCTGGCTGGAAAAAGTTACTTTTTCACTTAAGCTCTTTTGTATTAAAAAAATCTCCCTTATAATTGTGCTGTATATTTGTTTGAAAACCATCGGTTGCTATTCATGTTTTTTATTTGTACTTTCACATATATGTCCTACAACTCTAGTTCATAAAAAAAAAGATATAACCATTCCTCTTCCAGATGTATCTGATTAATTACTGAAACATTTGGATAGCTAATCATACATATGTATATATACACTGATATATGATCATATACATATGACTAAATATATGTATATTTAATTAGGCTACATATATGTATACATACATATGTAGAATTAGCCTTGGTTCGGCTACATATATGTGTGTGTGTATATATATATATATATATATATTTATAAAACCACAAATACATTGACATTTTCTTACTTTGGGAACTGAGAGTCCAAAATGCTGCATTTGATAAAGACAAATATACAGTTGTGGGCATTGTCTACAAAAACTTCATTTTCAGGAAGTGCTGAAGCAACAGACTAGAGATATCTTAGACTAGAAGAGTCAGGAGTCCTCCTCTGGAGGAAGAAGAAACGGTGGAAAATACATTGGATGAACTGACTGCAGTCTCCATTTCCTGTCTCCCTGCATCGCTCAAGGGGAAGAGGTGGATAAATTGGGATTAATGTTAAGCCCGGGAAGAAAGGAGGGGTGAGGGGAAGGTGTTTTTTTTTTTTTAAGATCTGCTTTTATTTCTCAGTACCCTTCTCTGATTTGTTCTTTAATAAATTTAACTGATTTCCCCCAAAATTGAGTCTGTTTTGCTCTGGACAGTAGATGTGGGTCATCTCCCTGTCCTTATCTCAAACCATGGGTCCTTCATTATATTTTCTTCCCCTGTCTCACAGAGAATGAGGGGTGATAGAGTGGCTGTGTGGGCACCTGGCTGCCAGCCAGGGTAAAACCACTACAATAATCTTCAAAAACCAGAGAATTTAAGAACAAAGCTTAAGTTATATCAAAGGAAATCAACCAACAATCCTTCATCAGCTCTGTCATATTTGTGATTAAATATCCTTTGGGCAGTAGGTAGGCTCTCACTGCAGGTACAAATTGCTTGGGGTTGAAATTTGCCATGCAAGGGCGGTGGTCTAAATGAATCCTTAAGCACTCACAAGTAACAAGACCTCTGCTATCACCACACAGCTACAAGTGTTCAAATATATTTCCCTCAGCTGCTGAAAAACACGGCCCTCTCAGCAGTTAAATGTTCTTCAGTAGCATCTTTGTCTTTCTGACAACATTAATAAACTAATGCTGGCATTCATGCTGTTAGGACATAATCACCTTTGGTGTGATGACCAGTTATACTAGACTATATCAGACATCAAAAAATTACAACAGCATCAAAACTCCCTCACACAACCCAAGTACAATCACACTAGCATTTGTGGCAAGAATACAGCTTAATCCTAGAGCTTCGATTAAACTGGATGTGGCAGGTATTTCCTCCCTCCAGCTAAGCTGTTGCTAGGCAGATTCCCTGGAATCTGCCTACCTGGGCTAGTCCAGACTTGTCTATGAAACCTGAGCTGGTCGGGACTCAGTTACACCCAGGAAGTTGGCCAGCAGCCAATGAGAAGCCGAGATGGCTATGACTGACCACAGTCATCATTGACTAGTCTTTAAAAGAGGGCTCTTGCAGCGGTCATGTTGGAGTTGGCCTGATGGAGGTTGGTCATGTTGGAGTTGGCCTGATGAGGTTGTAAAGTCTCCCCCTTTGTCTAGGGGATCCCTAGGCAAGGTTGACCAGGTGAGAAAAGGAACCCCCTGGTAAAGGTACCTGGTAAAGGTACCCCCTGGCAAGGTTAAAAGGGAGAACGAGAAGCCCCCCTTTTTATGGTACCTTAGTGAGAACAATCAAGTCAAGAAAGGGAACCCTCGGCTTGATTGAGGTAAATGTATGATAATCTGGATTATCATTCTTTTGTCAAGGGCTAGTGCTTGAGCTTGATCTTTTCCTCAACTGATACCGAACCTTTAAATTTGGAGGAGCTTATATCCTGTAAATAAATTTATTTTAACTACACGCATGAATTTTTTTTTTCCGGATATGGACGCGCTACTCACCTCCTTCTTTACACTGGACTTCACTTGTCTGACAGAAAAAAGCTTATGAATTGTCACTCTGCCTTTCTGCTATGAAGGCTTTGTTTTTGTCTAGGATGTTGCTATTATTTTTTTGCTGTTGTTACTTATTAGATGTGCATACAAAAATATATATTTGTAAAACAATCCAACGATTTTGGCCAGATATGTACAGTCTGGAGGTTTCTCTCCAAGTATTTCTTGAATTTTCTGTGCTAATACTTTCTGTCTGATTACAGTACTCACCACAAATCTTGGATGATCTTTTCTATGATAAAGAAATACAGGATATAAAAAGTAATGGGTAAAAATAGACAGAAGTTTAGTTCAGAAAATAATAGCCCTCTTCAGAAATAGCTGTTCCCAGACCTTCCTTAGCCTCCCACTGACCAAGATTAGCCTTAATTTCTGTTCAGTTAAGAGTTCTAAGAGCAATTCTTGGCTCACTTCAGGCAAAACCACACCCTTCCATCTGCCTGTGAGCAACACGTCAGATGTGCCCTGCTGGGTGGTTATTGATGGCAGTGGAGCTGGGTGCTGAACTCTGCAGCTGCACTCCCCAAATCTCCAAAAGAGTCAGACAGCTTAGCCTGCCCAGGTCTGTCCTTCATATTTAGAAGGAATTGGTGCTCCAGTTTCATCTCTGTATCACTAAGTTTTGTCACTGCAATAAGATTCCAGGCAGTTCTTGAGATATTTAAATTCTGGCTGTCATTGTATCTCAGCACGTAGAAGAACTAACAGATTATCAACTAAAATATAATCTGCGTATTCACAAAAGGAAAATGCACAGCTTTTGGGAGTAAGAAAACTGATAGAAGTGGCACCCTACTTTAATGGTCTGCTTTTGTCTAAGGAGAAAACAGGACTGAATAGGATTAACTTAATATTATCAGTCAGATCACCTCAACATTTTGAAGACCACTTTCCTCACCAAAAGAGGAGGAAATAGTTTTTCTTTATGACTTTTGGAGCATATTTGATAAGGGAAATAAATTTAGATAGTGCTCAGTAACCGTGGTGTGCAGTTACTGTGTTTCACATATGTTTTCTTATCTTATAAGATTTCTTAAATGGTGACTGGGGAAAGAATCAATGTTCTCAAGTCTTTACTTGAAACAGATTAATCTGTGTTATGTGGGGACAAGATGAAGTTTATAAACAAAATATCAGACCCAAATATGTAAACTTCTATTTCAGTATTCACAAGACTGATCGCAAAACTGATCTCTGAAGACATTGTTCCTTTCCTTTTGTTTCTCTGCATGTGAAATCTATTTTGCAAAGACCAGATATTCACTACACATTCCTTTTCTTGTCCCTCCAAGTGGATAAATTGGAATTGTTTTCAAACTGAAGAGGCAAAACCCCTCTTGTGCTGTCACCATGCTTCAAATTAACTGGTTTTGCTATTTCTAAACCGTATTGACCAAAAGTTTTAGACTTCAGTTCTGTAAACTGTAAAGAAGGTTGAAGTTCATTTAACTTGAGTTATAAACCTAAATATAAATAAATATATTCATCCATATTTTCATAAAATAGGTCTACATGCCTTATTTTTTTTTAGTATAACTATTAGCTTAAACAGAATTTAAGATGTCCTGACTTCTTACATGTATTTTTATGGTAATAACTGCTTTGATAATTCCAAACACAATATTTATAAGCCTAGTAAATCTGAATGTGAAAACATTCAGTTCTTCCCAAGACACAGTCATTACAGCTAATCAGCATTGGTACTGGAGAAACTTCAAAATGCACAAAAATACTTTGACATTTTAAGCCTATTAAAGGAACACCATAGTTCCTCACTTTTTTAGATAAAAGTTCCTTCCCTTCCCCTGACATTGACAATTCAAAACAATATTGTAATGTCAGCATTCTTCCAAGAGAGGAAAACAGAAAACAACTCTTGGATCAAGGCATTGGTTCTAAATTTGTTCACTCAAACAAATAAAAGAACAAGTAAAATGATACAAGTTAAAAAATATTTTCTATCTGAACTCTTCACTAAAAGTGATGTGCAGGTGTCTGTTTTGTGGTTTGTTTTCCTTTTTTTTTAACAAATGTTTGTTTTCTTCAAGTATTAAGGACTCAGTTGTTTAGAATTCTGCCCATGTTGCTATCACTCGTATCTAGTCAGGGTACATAGAATAAGCAATGCATCATTATAACTCCTTTGCTGGATGATGTATTAATGGCTGCCATAACTGTGACAGAAATACATTAAGGATATTTCTACTTAAATCTGAGAAGAAGAAATCTAAGACAAGCTTTAGGAACTGTTCACACCTTACAAATCAAAATAATTTGTCTGAAGCCTGACCCGTGTATGAGTAAAGCACCGTTTTCAAGGAAAGCTAAAACAGTTTTTCAATTAGGAATTGGTTTTAGAAACTTTAGGAAATCTACTGAGACTTGAGTTTGAAAATTAAATTCTGATTTTGTGAAGATGTATAATTGCTTAACTATACACCTGTAGATTTCATACCATTCCTGCATGTAATGATAAGCACAGGCACATATCTAGAACTTTTGATTGATTCGAATACTTAACCTTAAGGATTTCAACCAGATTTCAAAGCAAAAGATTTGTCAATGATACATAAAGATTAAGATTAAGATTTAATTATGTTATGTATGATATTATTTTACTACATTATAAGGAATTTCCCATACTTAAACAAAAGCATCTGCATTAAAACTTCTGAATTTAAAATTAAGCAAGCACATTGGTAATTATAATATAATCATACAAAAAACCCACAAGATTGTCACATGGCAATCTGTTAAAACCAAACATCTCTCTTCATACTCTTATTTTTAGCTTTCTTGGAACTAGATGATCCTTCTCTAGCAGGAGATTGGACTAGATGAGCTTCAGACGTCCGTTCCAAGCCCTAACATTCTGTGATTCTGTGACCTTTTGTCCTTAAGTCTGTCTTCCCTGTTGCCTAGAGGTGTCTTGCCTCTCCAGCTGCAAATCTGATTTGCCATCAGAACCTTCACTCGGTTTTATTTCTCATTCAGATCACCTAACAAGTAGTAAAACACCAACTTACTGCTGGTTTAAACAACAAAACACTAGGCAAGAACCATCCAGCAGCTACAATCCTAAAGACTGACTCCTCTCATGCAGCCTTGCCTACGTTCTTAACCACACAGTCGCTCCTAGACTGTCATTATCACACATTCATGCTAACATAAGGAACATGATTTACATGCTAAGCATTTTCATCATTAAGAAATTCAAAGTGTCTTACATCTGTTAAATTACAAGTATATAATATTTGCCAGGTTTGGTGTCTAGTTCATAGAATTATAGAATCACAGAATCATAGAATTGTCAGAAATTGTTGGAAGGGACCTCAAAGATCATCTAGTTCCAACCCTCCCACCATGGGCAAGGCCATCTCTCACTAGATTATGCTGCTCAGAGCCCCATCCAACCTGGCCTTAAAAACTTCCAGGGGCTTCCACCACTTCTCTGGGCAACCTGTGCCAGTGTCTCACCACCCTCATGGGGAAGAACTTCTTCCTAACGTCCAATCTGAACCGATGCTTCTCTAGCTTCAATCCATTCCCTCTAGTCCTATCGCTATGCGACATCCTAAAAAGCCCCTCACCAGCTTTCTTGCAGGCTCCCTTGAGATACTGGAAGGCCACAACAAGGTCTCCTTGGAGCCCTCTTTTCTGCAGACTGAACAGCCCCAACACTCTCAGTCTATCTTCATAGGAAAGGTGCTCCAGCCCTCTGATCATCCTCATGACCCTTCTCTGGACATGTTCCAGCATGTCCATATCTTTTTTGTGCTGTGGGCTCCTGTTTATTGCCCAAGCTGCATGCATTTGCATAGAAGCACTTCAGCTGATCGGGCTGTGTCACCCTCTTGTGAGAACTCCCCTTGATTCCCATGGGGTGTCCCAGTGCATTGTCCCTGGCTTGCCTCAGGGCAACCAGTTGAGAGCCCTTACTAGGACTCCATTCCTCTGGCCCTGATGTGTCACAGGCAAGCATGAAATTATTGACCCCTTCCCCCTTCAAATCTGGTTTAAAGCCATATCAATGAGCCCTGCCAACTCCTGCCTCAGAATAATTTTCCCCATCCAGGTATGGGGTGCACTCCCCATTGCCTGCACGCAGCTCTAGTGTCTTGTATACCAATTTGTGATTGTAAAATCCAAAGCCCTGTCTAAAACATCAATCTCAGAGTCATGAATTGACCTGTTGACTTTTCTTGTACATTCCCACGTCCATTGCTGATGTCAGAGGGATGGAGGAGAATACGGCTTGAGCTCCTGATCCCTTTATCAGTTGCCCTAAGGCCCTGAACCTCTTTTGATTTTTTATGAGCTTCTCATTGCTACATCATCACTTCCCAACTGAAAGACCAGAAGCGGGTAATAACGTGAAGGACTCACAAGGGTGGGAAGTTTACCTGCAACATCATTTATCCAGGCATGAGGAAGACAGCAGACCTCTCTATGTAACGGGTTTGGTCTGCATATCGGGCCTTCCGCTCCCCTCAGCAGGGAGTCACATACAACAATGACCCTTCGATTTTTCTTTTCAGGGTCAATACTGCTGGCTGTCCTGAGGCGAATTGGCCTTGGTGGTTCTTCTGGCCTTCTTGAGCCCTAATCCTTGTTCGCAACCAGTTCCTCCTGCAGAGCACCATACTTGTTCTGCTCTATAGGTGGTGCACTTCTTAAAAGAACCCACTTGCTCCATTTTTTTCGTTTGTTTCTTCGAGCAGAGACCTGTTCCCATTGGCCCTGTTCATGTGAGTTATTACAGGAAGGCTGGGGATCTTGCTGATGAGAGGCTACAAGATCCTCTGCTCCACTAAGAGTTGCCTCTCGTTCCATTTTTTCAGAGCTCTCTTTGTGGAAACTGTCAGTTTCCCTCTCGCTCTCCCTTATGCTTCTCAATCTACTTACTTCTTCCCTAAGTGTAGTTACTTACACCTATGGAATATCAGCATCTCCAAATCCAGCATTTAAGAATAATATTTACCAGTCACATACACCAGTTTAACTAGAGTTCATAAGGCAATCACTAACTAAATTCAAAACCAAAGACAGACAAGGACTGGGAGTAATAACACATTCAACCATTTGCTGCAGTTATTAACATGTACAAATATTTAAAAAGAAAATACATATATTAAAAAAGAAAATACATATATGAAAAAGACAGTAGTTTCAAGATTCAGTTCTCAAGAACAGAAACAGCTATCCTCCCTTCACCCAGACTTCAAATGCAATATAAATGTTCACACAGATGAATAAAACACCTTAATCTCTGTTTCACCTCCTGTGACCTCCGCACACTTTAGTTTTGATTAAATCCCATTTTAAGCATGCCATTGTGGAAAAACAGGCCTATAATATGTATCTCTCATGTAACAAGTCTCACGTATTAAGAATTAAGCATAGATGATCATTCTGCTTACGATCTTATTAGAAACAAAATACATTAGCAAGATTCAGACTGAAATACCTCCAGCATGTCATTAAAAAAAAAAAAAAGAAAAAAAGAGATCTGTTTAGCAATTCCCTTTGTTTTCAGAAAAAAACACAGCATAAGATATAGTAATCTGGTTTCCCCAATATGATTTGTTAGCATATATTCATTGCCTTTATGCCTTTATCTTAAAAAACCTTTACACTTTCTTTGACTGTTCTGCTCTCAGTAAATTATGCTGCTTTCTAAAGAATGTCAGGAAAAATAATGTTCCCTACTTAAACAATTTTAAGATGCACATGAAAGATGCATAAATGTTTATTGTAAAATCAGTCTTGTCACAATGAACTCATTATAGAGCAAAAGTCACCATCATATAATATCTCCTCTCATGTCTCTGGGAAGTTAGAACTGTACCCTATACAGTATGGAACACATTATGTTCTAGATATGAAGTTGCGTTATTAATGAGAGAAGTCTATAGAAAATGTAAGGACTGGGAGTTCACCCTGAAAATTATTTTCTTATCACTTCTAAGGAACGAGATCCTACCTATTCTGAAATTAGACATACATTCTGGCTGACCTCACTGTTAAGCGGATCAAGCACTAATAAACAAACATATACATCTCAAAACGTTTCAGCTGCAGAATTGTAGGTCTTCCTTTTTCTTAGCTTTAGAAAAAAAACCTGATCTAATTTGAACACAGAAGCACAAATAACTGCAATGTATCATGTACCTTTTATTGCTCAGAGCACTGTATACTCTATTTCTCTTTTTTTATGAAATAAAAGAACAGACCAACATTGGTCAAAACAAATACCTTCCTGTGCCAGGTGCTGTACACCATCAATGTGAAACAAACGTGAACTCAGCTACCCAAACAGGTTTTCGAGTGAAATAGTTTGACCAGAGTTGGACATCAAAATAACTTGAGCCACAACTGAATATAAGTTAAACTAGCAGAATGAATTAGTTGTGTAAAATTACTGATAGTAAAGACAATATGAGCACCAGAGATGACAAGACTGAATTTTCATGTGTTATGCTTAATCATAAATGCTGAATGTCTTCCTTGGACTATTTATGAATAAACTGAACATATTCAATGTCATTACCAATCTTTAATATAGATACTGCAAATCCTTGTTATATCTGCTTTAAGAATTATTTAATCCATGAAATAAACCACAAAAAGTTAGTTAAGTCTGCTAAACTTACTGCGGAGTAAGTAGGCCTTTGACTGTCTCTCAAAACACAACTATGACATGATACACTACAGTTGATGTAGTCTCCTGTTAGAAAATAGCATTGATATGTATTGCAAAATTAGACACAAAAATACTTAAGTATTTTAAAAATAGGTGACTATATTGAGTTGGAAAAACAGCTGTTTCAACTCTTGTTCATAACTCACTTATTTTATAAAGTTATTACCAAATACTCTGATTTTCTACCAAGTTTCCAGATGATCATAACTCACTCTATTGTTGAACAGAGCTTGTATGCTTCTGAGACACTTTTTTAATAACATCCTAAATTAGAAATTTGAAATCTAAACATTTTATATGTTGATGCATTAGTGTAATCGTTATGTAATAGTACTTCAGCAATGTACTACAGATTGGCAGGAAATAATATAAGAAATATCCTAATAATAAAGGAGAATTTGTTCCTTAATATAAGTTTACAATTTAGCCGAAAGCCCTTTGATACTGTAAGAATAGCTTGCCTATACCTAGTAAGACACAATGCAGCAGTATCAGTTTCACAAGGAACACAAAAAAAACCTTTCCTCTTTAGTCTCCCAGCTTATACATGAACAGAATCTCAGCTTCATTTACATCACAACACACAGAAAAGAGTAATGAGGTGTATGACATATTAAAAGTCACACACAGAAGCATCAAGATGAGTTGAGATACTCCCCACAGTAGAGAAAATCCAAGAGAATGATTTAATTTATATACAAATATACACATTTATGCACATACACACACATGCAGATAGGTAGGTATATATGCAAGTATATGCCCACTTTGGCTAGAGATCATTCTGATCATCAAATCTGATCTTCCTTCATCAGAGTCAAGTAAAATGACTAATCTAGAGTCTACGAGGGACCTGTGCAATCTGTATTTTTTGTCTTCCCTAATGTCTGGATGTTTTAGGTTTATCTAGTATTTTTTACTTAAGAAATTACAGCAATAAGGTTTCTGTCAGTTCTGTATGCTTTCTGATTCATTCCCCTTTAAACTTTGAAGAGGATGGAATTCTTACAGGAGGTCTGACAGTTGCAGTTAGGAGAGTTTGGTGCTTGTGATACAGATGGAGGAGGTGCCCCATATTACCTGTGTGAGAGAAAGTATTCTGAGGGGAAAACACATTTACATCTTTTTCTTAATATCTGTCTACAGTAGACATTTAGAAATTCCACCTTGAAAGGACTTCAGGTCAGAGTACTTAAAGGCTTTCTTTGAGTCCATATGTTCATCACAAGCTCCTGTGAAAACTAAGGAAGATGGAAGTCTTAGAGACAAAAACAATCACTAGTTTATTAGCAATACTTCATTCTCTGCATTATTCTTTACAACATACTGGTAACTCAACAGTCAAAAGAAAGCTTTGCCCCAGCTCAAAGTGTAAAAACCTGTATCAGAGATGCATGTAGTGCAGGAAGGATTGCAACTCTTTATGATGATTTTTTTTAATTATTAATCTGGTTTGGGACAAAAAAAAAAAAAGGCTATCCTTTTTCTTTCCAGTAGCTTTCAAAACAAGTATTTATATTCAAGAGAAGGGTAGCCATATCCAATATCCAATAAATGCATACATTCTGTGTTCAGTGAATGAACTGGGGCTGATATAATTAGTAACTAAACAGCAACAACTCCCAATTTGTTCATACCTCCTAGTCAAGATATGGCATTGCCCTCGCTCCAAAACAGGCATACATCAGCTTCTCATCTGTTCAGCAGAATATCCTCGCACTGGGTATGCTGGAAACAATTTAAGCTACAATAAAATAGGAAAAATCAAGGGGGAAGGCATTTCAGATGGTTGAAAATCCTGTGGTTCAAGTAATTTATAAACCATTCCTTTACAAATCTCCCTGTTGGAATACAACAATGATCCCATCATGCCTTTTTAACCTATGATTGTTAACCAGTTATTTGAAAGTATCTTGATAAATGGCAGGTTTTCAATTTGGTGAGATTGCAAACATACTGAAAAGTGTGTCTGTGAAGAGATAGAAAGACTGAACGTTATTCTTGAACTACATGGATATCAGTTTCGAAACACTCACTGAAATGGAGGTGGAGAGAAAGGGATAATTTTGTAGAGAATCGGAGAATCTAACTTTGAAACCAATTAACGTAACACATTTCCCTCTTTTTTTGCTCTGTGTGACATTAAAAATTGTTTCCATATAATGTAAGAAATTCAGTGTTTTTTCTCCTAACCAGTGAAAATGTATAACACAAAGTTTAAAACCATCAAGGCTGGCACATATACTTGTTTGTGATAAAAAGTGTTTCTTATGCAGTCAAAATGACTTGTCTCCTCTTTTCTAGTCTTTATCCTTTCCTCTACTGACACTGTGTTTAAACTCTTTCAACTAGTTTAAACAGCACACAGTTTACTACTTTCAAATTTACAACCAATAGTAGATATAAACAATGCTAAAATAGTTGAACTTTTTAAAACTATGATTCCTAGGCTTCTGTTTCTCTCCATTTGTCTATACAGTGTTGCAACACATTAGAATGAAAAATTTCTAAAATGTTCAGCTTGAAACCAAAACAGACCATGTCTTTGATTTTATTTTCATTTAAGTGTACACTTAAAACAAGTGGAACATGTACATGAAGTGGAAACTGTGAAGTTTTACTCAGTATTCACTGTTAGGTCTTCAGATTTGCACTTGGAATACGCTACAACATAGTACATACGGTTCAGTCGAATTTAAATTCATGAACAAGAAAGTAGAATTGTATTTATGTCATAACTTGAAAGCCAGCATGGCACAACAAAAGTGTGATTCTGAAAGGAAGAGAGCATATTTGCCACATTTTTTCATCTTAAAATACTGCATTATTTTTCACACATGTTCACTTTCATATACATTTTAAGTAAAAAACAGTTCAGAGTTTATGCTTTTTGGAAAAAGTTTATCTTATTTTCAAAAAGACCCAAAGCCTAACAACATGGGTTTTTGCAGAAATGCTGTTGCTGTAGAGAGGGGAAAGCATCATGAGCTTTGTGTAGTGGTGCAGGATACAGAAGTACCCTGTTACCTTACTAACAAGATACTGTATGACCAGCTCTGTCAGAGAGAAGCACTTTCACTACTCCTGGCTTCTGGAGTATCAGCCTCCAAATTGGCTCACAAATCATATCCTGGTGACACTGTTAGGAGAGTCCAGACAAGGTATTGAAGAGTGAGGCAGTCATTAAAACTAATCTGTTACCCTGAGAATTCGTATCTAGAGAAACCAGACACTTCAGTGTTTTCTGTTACCACAAAATCAACTCAACCTACCTTAAAATAAAAGCTCTAAGTTTTGTATCCAGAATGGAAAGCTGACACAAGTTTATTTAAACCATAGCTGAAAAACAAATAAGCTATGTGTAACATTTATCCTACATTGAATATGAAGTCTCCAAGCCTACACCTACTTGGCTGCTGTAGAAGGCTTCTCTGACAGCCTGTTTGTCATAAATTGTTCTGCCAAAATAACCTGTATCTCAATTCTCATTCATCATTAACAGTATTTACTTAGTGGACATAGTAGCTTTTACAACTAACTTACTTTAGTATTCTTGTATAGTGTTTGGAGTATTTTAATATTCCCATTACTCAAAATAAACTAAACTAAAAAAAAAAAAATCTAATTGAGGAAACAGTCTCTCCCTTCTCAAACATACACATTTAACAAATTCCTTCGTGATGCAAATGGCTTTCAGATCAAGTGGTATTTTCTCTACCTGCGTGTATTCAGTCAACAGTGGCCTACAGCAATACAGTCACAAGTCTCTCAGCATTCACTACATACAGCATGAAGCATATCTCCAGTGGAACTGGTGTTTCACATTAGTCTGTATATTAACAAACATACTTGATAAAAACTTTTCAGAGAGTGAAATGTGTCTAGTTCAAGTTGCTGAGATTAAATATTAACCACTTTAAAGTGATAGAGGTTTGGGAATAATCAAGCACATCCAGTATTGAGAAGTACTTCAACAGATATTTTTAAGTCAATCACTTAATAATATCAAAGATTTCCAAAGAAAAGTCATTCAAGTAACTAAGATGGGAACATTTCTTCTAGAAAGGTCAATAACATTCAGGTTTTGCCCACTGAAACTCAAAAAATCCCATAAAAATAACATTTTTCCATTTTTCCTGGTTTATCATTCCCTGCAGAGATGCTGGCAGAAATTTGCACTCTATTCTGTCTTGTATCAATATTAACATTCCTCCTGGAAAATGTGAAACATCTTTTTTCTTTTCAAATATGAGAAGTATAAGCAAATATCATCTGCACTCATTCAAAACTGTTTATGTTTATATACGTATGCATCCATACACACTCCTTTCATAGAGAAGGGCAAAACATATTTAAAAAGCAGAGAAAATTTGAGTTGCTTCAATTATATTTAGCTCCTGTTCCTATGTGCTGGACAGATTTTATTACATGTAGGATGCTAGATAGGAGAAAAGAAGCCACTATTACAGGAATGACCATGTCTATCTCAACCATCATTGAGGTCATTGCAGGCCATAGATTGTAGGCATAAGCACTACTGGTTATTTATCACAAGCTATTGAAATGGAGAGGGAGGAAAAAACAAAACAAACAAAAAAACCCAAACACATCATCCTTCTGGCATTTATCAACTCTTTAACCATGACTGTCCAGTATGATGTTTCAATGTCACTTATCAAGAACATAAAACTGCACCTAAACCCTCCATACATCTCTAGATTTAACAAATGCACCCCCAAAACATCCAAATCTACAATATATAATAACAGACACTGATACTCCTATAAATGCATGAGGAAATGATATAGGATTAGATGTATTGTGCTACTTGGTGACTTTTGTCATCCAGTGACTACCATTCCCAACAGGGTTGGATTTTTATGACTTTCAACATGTTTTGGCCACTTTGGGGACATATATACTACGTTTTAAAACATTATGTGGATTATTTCAGTTTATATTTATGAATTTGTTGACTGACATAGAAATTATATTGATGTAAAAGAAATTAATCTTAAGTTTACAGGAGAAAAAGCTTTACAAGAAAGCTAGGTGTGTGGTGTCACCAAGAGATCAGACTGTGTTCTTTATATATATAGCACTGGAACAAGCTGCCCAGCATTGGAACAAGTTGCCCAGCATTGGAACAAGTTGCCCAGAGAGGTTGTGGAGTCTCCTCTGGAGACTTTCAAAACCCGCCTGGAATAGTTCCTATGTGACCTGCCTTAGGGGATGCTGCTCTGGCAGGGGGGTTGGACTAGATTATCTCTAGAGGTCTCTTTCAACCCCTAATGTTCTATGATTCTATGATTTTAGACACCCAAGACAAACTTCAGAATTTTATTAAGTAGTTTTTCACATAACAGTATCACTACTACGCACTAAATGGATATCATCCTGGGGTTTTTTATACTAAAGCTTAGAATTAAATTTAAGAGATGAGTTTTAGCCCACTATTGTGAAAATATGTATGGATTACATCCTACCATAAGACTCAGAGGTTTTTTTTTCTAGAGAATGATATATAATAGTGTATTTTAATACATTTATGAAAGCTTCACTAACATTGATATATTAGGTAGAAAGAAAGTATCAGGCAAAAAAACCATCCATTTCTTAAGTTAGTATGGTGATACGTAATACCATGTACTGGCAGGAGCCAGAGCAGGGATACCTACCTCACATTCTGCCTGAAAAAGTCCCATCCTGCATAGGATGAAAAATGAAGTCAGAACTTAAATAACAAGGCCACCTTCAAGAAAGCCATCTCACTCTAAAGTTGTGACATTTATGTGCTTAAAGTCTATAACATCATCAGTGAATGAAGCTACCTAAAGAAGAAAAGAACAGCATTATCATCAAAACTTATGATACTCATTAAATCTTTTGATGAGCATAGGTGAATTTAATTGCTCTTCAGAGCCTGGAAGATAAATCGTAAAACATGCATACAAAATTAACAGGATCACCTCAAGAAACTGGAGGCTCCTTACTGACATCCCTGAAAATAAAATGGTCTTCATATATCACCAGGGGATTCATCACTCTTGAGTAATGAATTTACCATCTGTGCTCATCCCAAACTGCTTCTGATAGAGTGTCTGAACTTCATAAATATTCTTGGGTAAACAGCTCTCATACTTCCCCAGATAAGTGAACAGATAATTATTCACTGCCCCATTTTTCTAATACAGAAATAGTAAAATCAGTCTGCTAGACTAAAAGTGTATTTCAGATCAGGAAACAATGCTTAGGTTCATATAAAACATCTCCCTTGGAAGGAAAGGCTGAAGGAGCTGGGTCTCTTTAGCTTGGAGAAGAGGAGGCTGAGGGGTGACCTCATAAATGTTTATGAATACGTCAAGGGGGAGTGTCAGAAGGACGGAGCCAGGCTCTTTTCAGTGATGTCCAATGACAGGATAAGGGGCAATGGGTACAAGCTGGAACACAGGAGGTTCCACAAAAATATTAGAAAAAACTTTTTCACTGTTAGGGTAACAGAGCACTGGAACAGGCTGCCCAGGGAGGCTGTGGAGTCTCCTTCTTTGGAGACATTCAAAACCCGTCTAGACATGTTCCTGTGTGACCTACTGTAGGTGATCCTGCTCTGGCATTGGGGTTGGACTAGATGATCTTTTGAGGTCCCTTCCAATCCCTAAAATTCTGTGATTCTGTGATAAAAGGTCTCCAGTTTACTGTATAAAACCAACTGGGATATGGCATGCTTCAAAATCTGCTAGGATAGACCCCATCTCAATTTTTCAGCCATTACTCAGGTGAACCTTCCCTGTCTGGCTTTCTCCCTTATGATCTATAGCTCCAGTCATCTGAATAGCTGGACACTTAAACATCTCCAGGGAGAAAGCAATAGTCAGTGTAACGTAAGCAGGAGCTTAACAATGAACTTATCAAAAACATTTATTTTGGTATTTAAACATAGTGAGGCTAGAGAAAAAACCCAAATGTTATCATGACTCCCACTGCTTCCTTAACCTTCCAAGAGGCTTTCTGGTACTTTCATAGCATCTTGTCAGAAGGTCAGAGCCCCTCCTTACTGTATTTCCAGTTCTAGTAATGGTATATCACTTGAGAAAATTCCTCTCTTAAATCTGTTGGTGGTCATTTGCCTCCTGCTTTTAATGCAAGGATTTTTCATCATAAGAAGCTCTAATGAAATTGCTGGCAACCTTCACTGCCTCCTAAAGTGAGATTACTTAATTGTGATAACTTCTGATGGCTTTCTCAAGGATTCATCCATAAACCCAAGCTTCTCACTAAGTGTCAAACCAGAAAAGAAAAATACACTCACTGGACTAGGGGTTAGATCAAAATGTTGCTAAAAAAAAGTGATCTGTTTTTCAATATTTTGGAAGAGGAGATATTAGTGTGAAGTTTAATGATATATAACAAAAAATATCACAAGTTCCTTCAGTTTTGAACAATGTGGCTTGGAAGGCAACACTCTGTTCTTTGCCAAATGCACAGCCCACAGCTGCAGCACAGACAAAAAAAAAGGTACTAAACAGGGGTATCGTATTTCAAAAAAAAAAACCCCAAAACAACAACAAAAAAAGATAGTCTGGGAGGGTCATTTTAGATAATAAAGGGAGTTGGCCAAGCATTTACACATCACAGCAGAATACTTTGGAGAAAAAAAAAAAGACATGACTACTAACTGAAGTTTAAAACAGCAAAGGAGTGCATTATCACTGTTGAATTCCTCTCTTAGGGTAAAATTACTGTTCATGGCTCCATTCAGATGGAAGGAATTATACCTATTTAGAATAAAGGAAGTTATTTTGTACAAATACTCCTATAAAGAAATAAATGGAAGTATGTTGCACTGTCAACACCTAATGGCATTGCCATATCAACTGCAGACAAATCTATTTTAGAATGTTCAACCAAAGAACAATATAAGCAGTAAACACATCCAAGCAAGTCCCTAGCGATTTTAGATTTGAGAGAAATGTTCTTACTCTAAGCTAGTTAGATCTGTAAACTGAGAACTAATTTTATGCCAGCAAATTACTGGTTTTAACAGGTTATACAAGACACAGAACCATATAATTGCCCTACACTTGAAATATACTCTCATTCAAAGAGAGGGAATGAAGTTAGCTGAAGGTGCAGTATGTAGCGGGGGGAGAGAACATCTTATCTGTACAATGACTTGCTCTTTACAGGTGGTTGGTTGGAAAATTAGCAGCTATTATTTTCTGCAGTAATAAATTCTGATATTTGAAGAAGGCAAGAACAGATGGATTGCCAGTTCGTTGCCACTCGCCATGGCACAATGAAGATTTAATCTTTATGATGAGCAAATCACTCTTTACATAACTACTACACTAGCATTCTAGTATTAAGTCTCATCATCCCATCTTAAAGTAGACTAGTTTCACATTCTCTCCAACATAGACTCTGATTTTATTTTCCGTGATACACAAATCCCTCTAAGATATTCTAGCCTTATTTAAACTATGTGTTACCCATTGAATAAGTACTAAAATCATACAACAGTAATATTGCTACAGTGGTTTGAAATGCATGCCTAGGTGCAGTGATTTTAATCAAACAAACTAAAAAATTGCCCCATCTTCTAGGCATAATTCACTCATTTATATTTTGCAGAAATTAAAAAAAAATATGATCTATATTTACAACCCTGATTTCTGTTGGTCTGATGAAAAATGTTTCGTATTCTGACTCAGGGAACTTCTCCCACTAAATTATACTGGTAAATAGATGAACACATCTGTCTATGGCTAGAGTAAATTAGTATTTCATAATTACCTATAATATCCACTCTTGTGTTGTCTGTTACTGTAACAAGGGCTAGAAACTTACAAAGGGGGAACTCCTGTATCTCAGTAGCTCAGTGGCATTCCAAACTCTGAATCTCAGCCAGCCACCTCTGAATTTCTAAAATCTTTGCAGTTTGATCTTCTAAAAATTTTGCAGCAGTACAATAAAATCCCTTCTCAGTGTCTATTGAGCAGTTTCTTCTATAGTTGCAGCTTCATTCAGTGTATTGGTATTCTCTTATAAGGCTTTTCGTACACAGCATGACACAGACTATAAGGATTTTCTCAGGTAACAGTGGAAAAATTAAAATATATAGTCTTTAAAAATGAGCAAAGTACAGCACAAGAATCTTCTTAATGGAAAATGTGAGATAGAATAGTTTCGATTTTGCCACTTGGCTTTTCTAGATCTTCCTCGTGCTTAATTGCCTAGGAGTAGTCTTACAAAAAACAGCAGGGTCCCTTTAGCCCTTACCTTAGTCCCGTTACTCTTCACTTTGATGTGGAGGTCAGCCTACACACATTTGCAGTGTAACTACTCTGATTCCTAACCTGACACAGCAGAATTACCAGTCTAGAGAGTACTCCGGTGTTTGCATAAAGAGATTCTTGCTTAATATTCAGGAGCAAGTGCTTGGTAAAAATATATAGACACACAGACTCCTCAAGAAGGTGACTTAAGTCACCTAGACTGAGCCACACTTTGAAGGCATTGAGAAGACACAGGCAGAGAACTCTGTGGCAGTACAAGCAGAAACTTGAATGAATTCATAATTGAAATGGGGACAGAAGAAAAATCCACAATATTTTTTTTTTCCTTACCTTCTTATTCGCTTTCTCAACTTTTGCTTCAGGAGTGCTTTATTTGTGTAAATAATTACAAAACCAGTAGAGGCTGCTGAAGAACGCTCAACACAGTTTTAGGCTTTGTAAGAGGGATAAAATATAACCCTCATTTTTACATTGCAAATCACAGCTTCTCTTTAGTCTGTGCCTCAGTTCTTACAAATTCAATTCATTGGGTAAAAGCAAGAAAATCGCATTACCCAACCTATTTGCACATCTGTCTTGTTGCTCAACTCTGTTTTCATCTACTCTTCTTTAAAAGTCTTTCAAATATTCACACCAATATTCTCAGACCACCTGCTGGCTCACTGTAAGCATGTGAAACAAGCTGGAAAGATGCACAAAGTGAAGGCCTTTTACATTTCTGCAAGGTCAGACTACATGATGAGTCATCCTCTGTATAGTGCTCTTAATCAAGGCATTGTTCAATCATCCTCTGGGTATTCAAGAGGGAGGAAAAAGCAAGGATTTTTGTACTTTTTCTAATGTGCTTTTCATTCTTTTACACCCATATCAATCCACATAAATCAGAAAAATATAAGAACACTAAATAGTTTCTTGCTTAGACAAATTCAAAGAAAAGTAAAGGGATATATCACAGTGTGAAACTACTGAAATAAGCTACTTTTCAGTACAATGAAGTCTTAACTGTTGGAGATTTTGTCCAAAATCACAATTACTTTCAATGGAAAACAAACAAATAATAAAAAGAATTATCATAATTTTGTCAGCTAGAAATACCAAAAATGCTGTACTACACTGACTGCGCATAGAAAAAACATTGTTCATTTTGAGTCACTTTTAGTCACTTTTGATCACAGAAAAATTTATTCTCTATGATAACTTTTAGTGTAGTCCTACAGATTAACAGAGGAATATGATGCGTTTTGAATTCTCTACAGCCTGCAAAAATACAGGAAAAAATTTGGAGCAAATGTGTTCTTACATGGGCAGAAGGAATTAATTTAACGGAAGGACTTTAAAAGTATGCAATGTATATTTTGCACGTAAATTTAAACTGTCATTCTGATTGAGTATCCTGGTGTAAAAGCTGGGCTCAAAACTGTATTCTTCAACTGATCAGATCTTTGATGCAAGTCTTGAAAAATTAAGAACTTACTTAATTCCTTGTTGAAATGGTTATTACCCTGGAAAAGAAAAGTGAGCAACTAATGACATCTAAGGAAAACATGCGCTTGTATCTCTACAAAAACATCAGGTTTTGCTGCTCAGTGACATTTTCCACTAAGGATTTTTGTTATTACTGAGTAGCATACAATATTCAGAAGTTCATTTGATTCCCATTTCAAAGGGCTCTTTTCAGACCCAGTTATGGAATTCTCTTTGATTTGGCAGCTCAGTAACTGCTGAACTTTGACATTTATATAGACAGCATTTGGATGGTGGTAAAAAAAACTTTCTCTCCCTCACAGAAAACCAGAAAATATTTAAATGTTTCTTGCATAACAAGGTCAACTGTGGAAAATATTAAACAAAAAAATTATTACAAACCTGTGGAAACTGAAACAGAATTCATGTATTTTTTAAGTATCCAAAAAGAGGACCTTGGGAACCAAATATGGCCAATGACTTCAATTAACTCTAGTAGGATGACGATACTCCAAAATTATCAGTCTGTCCAGATATTCAAGCCTAGGTGTGTTAACACAAGTATTACAAAAATAACAACACTCTTTGTTTTTGTAGGGACATTGTGGCAGATGAAGAGTGACTAATACAGGACTCGGAATTTGAACTTTTCAGTTTTACTTCAAGTAATTTCCTCTTGTAATCAAACAGAAGCTTCACAATTCTTTCCCTGAAGATACCACGATCAGAAAGAAAAATGTATGAGAACAGTAAAGTTATTGGTGGTCACATGAGATCATCACAATATACTCTTGCCTCTTTAAAACTAATGGCACCTAATTTCATTGATGCTTTCAATTAACACACTACCTGTTGATTCAGAATCACCCTTCTATGTTCATCTTTTTGAGCAATTAAATCCAAAGGACTGACATTTCCCTCAAGTATTCTACATTCAACATATTGTTTAAATAAATAAATAAATAAATCCTTACCAAAAATTTTTAAATCTATGACGCAACTCAACAGAAAACTTTATTCTTTAGCATATATCAAGTATAATCTAAGGTATCTGAGATATGATAAATTATGCAAAGTAAGAATAAATGATTATGATTCCAAATTTTTTAATCAAAAAGAAAATGTTTAGAGTGAATACATTTAACCACATGGCTATCTATAAAGTATCTGTCTTAGGTACAGCAATCTCACCAACTTTGAATCTTCAAAATCTGGAAAACAGAACCTTAAAAAGAATTCCTTATATTATTATAAAAATAATAAGTTTTAAAAATATGGTTTGGGAACAATCTGCTTACCCTCTGTTTTCCAACTATTTATTTACAGCAGGGTAAGAACCCCATCCAGTCATATTGACAGAAGTTTAGTTTTACCACTCAATGCAAGAACTGGAAAAATGGAGACTTTCACCTTACACTGCATTTGAGAATTTAGGTATTTTTGAAAAGCACCAAGGAGCTGTCTGACCTCTGGATACTGACATGTAAATCCTCATGGCTGAGGTAGCTACTCTGTATGTTGCTAGAGGCTCTGTGTGCAATGAACAGAAAGACATGGACATTGAGTGTGCAAGACACCCAAACTACCTTCAGCCCTTAAAGTGCACATTTTCTACTCATTAATATAAAGGAAAAACAATGACAGCTCAAATGTCAATGTGAGATAAATTACATGAATCTCAGCTCATGTGTCCACAATGATGTTATCACTCACTTTTCAGGACTATAAGGACTGAAAACCCTAGAAGAGGAGTTTAAGCTTTCCAGTCTTTAGAGCATGCATAGCCTTATTTTACTCAGTTCTGTATTATTCTCATAAACACAATTTGCAATTTTTTACTGTAGAATCATAGAATGGCCTTGGCTGGAAGGGACCTCAGAGATCATTTTAATCCAGCCTCCCTGTCATGGGCCAGGGACACCACCTCTCGACTAGATCAGGCAACACATGCAGACCGAACGGGAATTGGACCTGGGACCTCAGTTTTTCTCAGCATCGCACTCAACCCACTGAGCTAACTGGCCCACCTGTAATTAGCAATATTTTTCCCCCTATCATCTCTCTTCTCATCAGTCTATTGCATTCTTTGAGGTTTATTCAAGACAGTGATCTAGAGTCACTGTGACTCAAGGTAACTCAGAAATACAAATCCATAGGAAGATCTGTATTAAATATACACAAAGATACACAACATGTGACAAACAGGAGGAATTAGAAGTTAATACAGTGTAACAGAGCTGTGATATCACTAGGATTATTAGAGAGCAGAATTACTTTCCAAAGCACCTAACATTTTTACTCTGCATAGTCACTCAAGGTCTGTTACTTGATTTTGAACCACTACAGTCATCAACAAGCTTTTCCCTTAGGCACTTGGAAAGAGTCATGCTCTGTGTAGTCCTCAGAAGAACTTGGTTTTAAATGAATGAATATATGATATTCATCATGAATAGGCCTTACATGCATTTAGACCTTTCTGAACAAGCCTTACCTTTAGGCTCTTGGGAGATGCACTGCTACACCAGCTCCTGCCCTCAAGAAGAAAAGACTCTTTGCTTTTCAAAACCAGCAGTTCACAGTCAGGTGGTTTGGATCTTGACTTCTCCTGGCTAAGAAAAAACAGCACTGTAATCTCAACAAAACACTGATTTCTCTCTACCCAGGACCACTGTATTCTCTGAGACTTGCTATTGTTTTTTCCTTCATGGCAAAAAAAATTGTTAATGAAACCAATTAGGTGACCCAAATGTCATTTCTACATTTTTGTCTCATTCCAGGACAGCAAGATTGCAACTGGAAGATGAAGACACGGCCACTTTAAAAGAGTTTATGGAAACAATTCTTTGAAAAATGGAAATATTGCATAAAACTGAGTGCAGTGAATGAGAAGGTGTTTTAATGAATGACTGCATGAAGGGCATTCATGACTGCTATGCTGTGCTGTGGAATGGATATACCATTTTGCCCGTCGCCTTCAGTCCTTGCAACAGCTAGACATAAAGTAAATTAGAAAGAGTGGCAGCTGTCAATTAATTATGATTTATTTTCAATTATTTTAATTTTCACACATAATTAGCTTTATAATTCCTTTAATATGCTTGAAAATTACATTTCTCTTTTCAACCTTCCTTAAATAAAAGCTGAATCTTTTGTTCTGTTGAAAGCTACACTCCCTTATTTCTATTGAAAGAGAATCGACTTGGGCTTTTATGGCATTCTCCCACACTCTACTTGGCAGTAAGTATGCTTGTTTAGTCACACAACCAAGAATTTATATTTCCTTTTTATAATATAGGTAGAAAACTGTGTTAAATTTCTTGCCTTCTTAGTATGGCCTTACCTTGAGTGCATGAAATATTAGTGTTTGCAAACATATTGCATTTCCTAGGACTCTCCTCCCAAGTTCAAATACATTCTCTTTAGTCTAGCATCAACTGAAATTCCTTGAGAAAATATTAGCCAGTCATTACAAGCCAATAGCAAAATAAGCTTGGAGTTATCTTGTTCTGGGGCTCAAATATGTATTGTTTACAGGGTGGTAATTTACTAATGATAAGAAAATAGGCATATAATTAAATACATATATACCTATAGTTAAATGATGAGGTGAGTTTAAAATTTGATTTAAGCTAATGCTATGTATTTTTAATATTGCAATCATGCAGTCAGGTCGGAAGTTCTCCTATGATTTCTAACTGCAGAACTATCTCCAACATTGCTTTTTGAGGCATGTGGAAATGAAACATTAATGACAGTCTCCAGAAACAAACCTATGTAGAGCTCGTCATGAGCACATGCTGGAGACACGGACAAGATTCTACCCATTTTATCTTGCAACAGACTGGAAGGGGAAAAAAAAAGTCAACCTTGCTTGCTACTTAAAAAACGCACACAGAGAACAGAACTTTCCTTTGTTTTGCCTGCACTAGTCTGCCTAGGAGTTCAAAAATCAAACAGCATTAATAACAGAGGAAACAGAAAACCCCATGAAGTTTTGCAGGTACTGAAAGTCACGGGGAGTTATAAACAGCCTCAAGAAATATTAGTAAAGTGTAGCACATGAGTGAAACTTAGGATACTATGAAAATTAGTGTAGCAACTACAATTGGAGCACAAAGAATTAGTCAGCTAGCCTGAAAATTTCTCCACCTAACCAGGGAAAGTTTCTCTACAAAAGGAATGAGAGATTCTTACACTGAAGGGATTCTTTATATTTGAAATAACTTCAAAATTTTTGCTTAGCATGCAGAATTGTTAGATTTCACTTGACTCCATGTAAGTCTCACTAACCTACTGGCAACTCAGGAGAATATATCCCCTCTGGCCATGTCCTGGATAGAACCAAAGTCAGTTGAAACAGTGAGAATACACTATTAATGTCTGTAAAGCAAAGCACAAATCACATGTTCCACTAGTTCACAGCTGGCATAAATACTTATTACACACTCTTCTTTTTGGGAGTGATAGGTGATCATCAGACAACCATATAAATTTTGATTGTAATATAAACCAGACAACAGGGTTACTTGTGTCTTTGTAAGATATCTGCAGCCACTACACATCACCCTGTACTGCCCCATACCTCTCTGAGAGAAGACGATGAGAACTAGAGGTAGATTCCTGCTCGGTCTCCATGTGTTGCCTGGTCTAGTTGAGAGGTGGCATCCCTGCCCATGACAGGGAGGCTGGATTAAATGATCTCTAAGGTCCCTTCCAACCTGGGCCATTCTATGATTCTATGATATAAATGGATATCTTTATGGTATAGTAACAGGAAATCACAAGAAGCGGTAGGATGGTCAGATACACCGAGCAGCTATACACACACACATATGTGACTATCACATGATTTATTTATTGTTAGAAAGAAGTTTTCTGCTTTCCGCTGCTGAATAAAAAACTGTCCACCTATGCTCTCTAGTTAGAATTCAGCTGATGATTCAGTTTACTGTTTATCAAGGGAGAATCTACCTCCTGCCAAGAAAACAGGCAAACTAAACACACACTTCACAGTTGGTTCTGAGTGCATGATTGCTAATTGTGAGGCATTATGCTTCATTTACTGGTCAGTGCTACTGAGGCCACTTCCTTCGTACTACTGACAGAAAGACTTACCAGGTAATTTCTCTACAGAGAAACCACAGAGCATCACCTTCCACATATTGAAAGCAGAATTAAGAGGGGTAAGAATTTAGTAAATTCATAGAATTAAAGTAATTTGTGCGTGTGTGTGGATAGTCATAAATTAGCTCTTTCTCATATGACATTGTCTTCTGAAACATTAAGTTACAACTTTCTTTTCTGATGAAGAACAAAATACAGGAGCTGTATCAGTTTTGTATGGCAGGAGCAGGACTACAGAGGTATGTCCCATGAGATGTTGATAGATAACATATTAAAGAAGGGGAAAAAACCCAAAAAAAGCAAAAAATCCCCAACCAACCAAACCCTAGTAAACCTCGAGGAGAGAGAGGAGTGAGAATATGCAAGAGAAACAACTATGCAGACACAAAGGTCAGTGAAAGAAGGGGAGGGGGTGCAGCAGAGCAGAGATTCCCCCGCAGCCTGTGGTGAGATGGCAGGCTGTGCCCTTACAGCCCGTGGAGAACAACAGTAAAGTAAATACTCCCTTGCAGCCTATGGAGGACCCCATGCCAGAGCAGGTGGATACTCAGGGAAGGCTGTGACCCCATCGGAAGATCACAGTGGAGCACTTTGCTGGCAAGACTTGTGACCTCATAGAAGATCCACGCTGGAGCAGTCTGCTCCTGAAGGACTGCACCCCGTGGAGGTGACCCATGCTGAAACTGTTCATGAAGAACTGAAGCCCACAGGAAGGACTCATGTTGGAGACATTCATGGAGAACCATCTCCCATGAGAGAGACCCTACACTAGAGCAGGGAAAGAGTGAGAGCAATTTTCCCCCTGAGAAGGAAGGAGCGGTGGAGACAGCATGTGATGAACTGACCAAAAACCTTATTACCCATCCCTCTGTGCTGTTGTCATGAAGGAGGCAGAGAGACAGCAAGTGAAGATGAGCCTGAAAAGAAGGAAAGGGTGAGGGAACGTGTTCTTCGGATTTGGCTTTATTTCTCATTATCCTACTCTGATTTGATTATTAACAAATTAATTTATTTTTCCTCATGTCAAGTCTACTTTGCCCATGATCCTAAATGGTGAGTGATCTCTCCTTATCCTTGTCTCAACCCACAAGCTTTTTGTTGTATTATCTCCTCCCTGTCCTGCTGTGGGAGATGAGTGTGTGAGCAGTTGCGGGATGCTTAGTTTCTGGCTAGACCAAAACCACAACAGAAGCACAGAATGCTTGCGGTTGGAAAGGACCTCTGGAAGCCTTCTGGTGCAGTCATCCTGCCCAGGCAGGGTCACCCACAGCCAGTTGCCCAGGACCACATCCATACAGCTTTTGAATATCAAGGATAGAGACTCCATAACTTCCCTGGGCAACAAGTGCCAGTGCTCAGTCACCCTCACAGAAAAGAAGATTCTCATACAGAGCCTCCTGTGTTTAAATTTGTGTCCATTGCCTCCTGTCCTGTCACTAGGCACCCCTAAGAGCCTGGCTTCATCCTCTTTGCATCTTTCCTTCAGATACTTATATACATCTATGGGATCCCCCTGAGTCTTATCTAGGCTAAGCAGTCCTAGCTCTCTCAGCCTTTCCCTGTATGAGGAAAGCTCCTTAACGGAGCTCTCTCCAGTACCTCCATCTCTTCCTCACAGTGAGGAGCCCAGATCCAAACACAGTAGTCCAGGTGGAAGCTACAGTAAGCTAAAAGAAATCTGCTCTCTCATAACTCTATCATCAGTGGATAGTTACAAGAAACATTATAAGCAAAACAGATCATTCCTAGTTCAGAGCTCACCAGCAGGCACTCCCGCACTACATCAACACCTATCAGCAGTCCTCTCCACTGCTATCAGCCAGCTGGGAGCTTTCTGCTTTACAGCACACAAGACAAAATCCCCATCTTGTGCCCATATATTGAACCAAAGGTACTCAATTGATTTAAGTGTTGCCAGGTAATGACAGGTTTGATAGCCATATTGCTTACTGAAATAATCACATTGAATCACCTTGAGTTTTAACTAATTTTACTTCCAAGGATGGAACAGAGATGCGCCAGAGCATATCTCATCACCCAGAGTCAAACAATGAGGTTAAAGAGGCAAACCACAGCAGGACTAAATCTGTTTCTGTCAGAATTTGTTTACACTGTCTGATCATAGTCAATGTGTCACTCAGAGTTCAGTTCACAATACAAATACATACAAGACTACCAGTAAATTAGTGTAAGTTCAGTTCTCTCAAGCATATCTATCATACCTTGATGTTTGTGCTGCTCTGAGAGTCTATTTAGGCAAGTGTAATTTTTTTTTGTGTGATTTTGTAAATAATTCCTTAAAACATGAAATAGCCATTTTATTTGCTGGGTAGTTTCAATCACAATTAGGGATTAGAATCAGCTGGAGGTAGTAAAAAATTCAGCTCTATTCGCAGAGACAAAAGAGCACCCTCCTCCACTAGCTTTCTACATCAATATATCAAACTGTGGCAACATTAAGAACTAAAAAAAAGTACCACCCTATCCCCCTTTAATTCACTAACATGTAAGGAATGTCTGTCTTTAGAAAGGATTTTTCTGCTTGTGTAACTTTATGTACTGATGCGAATGGTATTGAAAATTTCACTTTGCTTGTCATTTACTCCCATCACAGTCATAATGGTGATGGAAATTTCAAACTCATTTCAGCATTGTGACAAAACAGCTGATGTTTGAGCAGTCTTAAATGCTATTTTTTTTTACAGGTATTTTTCAGGAGAAAGAGTGCAATGATTGTGAAGCAACTGTGCCTGTACCCCCAATAGACACTCAGGTGTGCAGCAGCAGCAAAAGAAAGAAATTAAGGAGATGTTTATGAGCCATTTGATGATCACTGATGTCTCGTCCCTCTTTTACTCAAAAATTACACATCTCTCTATGTGCATTTGATAGTTAGGGATTTTTGAAGACCTTGTGTCAGCCACCACCATTTCTGTAGTCCAACTGTCATAGAATCATAGAATTGTCAGAGTTGGAAGGGACCTTAAAGATCATCTAGTTCCAACCCCCCTGCTATGGGCAGAGGCATCCCCCACTAGACCATAAAAGCATACCGTACATTTAATTAATACCTCACATACTATTCAATACTCCTAGAAAGTACCAGATTTCCATCCTAAAAAAACTGGAAAACTAATGACATTGGGTCTTGTAGTCTCAGGGAATCCATGTTCATGTCAAACTCTGCTTCCATGGCCCGTGTTTACCACTTCCCATGCTTGTGGTCCTAGAAAAGCAGAAGCAAAAGAACTCATGTAGAGTATTCAACTATTTTAGTAAGACTGGCAACAACAGATGAGCTAAATTCTTGGGAGTAGTCCCCAAAGTACCTTGCTTCTTGTGACACTATGAGCACCTATCTGAATTCTTGGTTTTGTGTCTCTCTCATGGTGCAAAATATAGGACCAGATCAAAAGTTTCATGCTTTAAACTCAACGACAACTCTGTTTCATCAAAGCTCTGGAAGAAAATTAAAGAACAAAAGGCTTCTTATAAGATTTGTGAGCAACGGAGAACGGCTTGTTTGTTGATAGTGATCAAGACAATTTTACTTCTTTTCATAGTGAAGCTATTTGGAATAAAGTATGCATACACACAGCTAAGTTACAGTAAGCCAGAAACAGCAAATGACAGAAAATATTAAAGCATGAGAGTCATCTAACAGAAAATCCCATCTTTGGAAGTCCAAACAAGCATGTCATTCAAGGAGTTTTTAGTAAGTTGCTTTAGTTAGAAACAAAGGGCATAGGAGTACTTACATGCATGTGTAAGAATAGTAAGAAAATTACAGTGATTTACTACCACAGCCATGACATAATGAAATTCATGTTCTTAAGAACCAAAACAGACACCACAACACAGAAACATCTGTGCAGGGAGAAAATGGACTTCAGACAATGGATGCCAGTTTAACAGAGCAAAGATAGAGTTTGATATTCACAAAGCACTTAACACCTTGGCTATTTTAAGCCTGGGAAATATTCTACAACACTCAGTTAGGCATTAATTGTGCACTGCGTTTTCTTACATGGGAAGATATTAAAACAATACATTGTGACTTTTCACCTAGAAGAATTACATGTGACAGGAAATCCCTACAGTGTATATATATATACTTCCCTGTTAAAATAGATTTTAGCCTTGGTTGTATTTACTTACTCCAAAGATTCAGTAATCATATCTTTTGATTGTATAATTAGCATATACTTAAGCACTAGCTAACTCTCCAGGAGAAAAATTGCATCAATTCACCTTGAAGAAACTTTTCTTCTAAATCATAATTGTGCTGGTATACAGCGTAATACCATAAGCATGATACAGAAAAGTATTCACTCCTCATCCACATTATACAACACATCATGAAATTTATTTTTTTCCCCCCACCTAGAAGTAAAAAAAAGTCAGAAACTACTAAGTTTATCCTGTATTCTCTTTCAATCCTTAAAAGCATCTTTCTTATAGTTATTTTACTAATTCTGCATGCTTTTCATTAGATCATTTATCAAAAGAGGCTAATATCACCAAATCCCTAGCTGTTCAACAAGTGTTATCTAATGGATAGGTCAGTAGGTAAGACATCTTCCCCCAAAACTGTATTAAATTATTGGGCAGCTAGATTTTATCAATTTGACATTTCTATAAGGGCAAAAACTGAATGATAATGGAATAAGTAAATTTTAGTATCTATTAATTCTATTGTTCAGTGTAGAAAAGTCAGTGACCTGAAAAGACACAGACTGAAGGATTTCACAGAACTGCTGGTCTTTGCCTTTTTACAGGGGTAGACAGGTAAGAATACACTTGGGATACGTGAAAAGAACAGCAAAGGTAACTAGATCTCTTATTTGTGGGTAGAAGTAAAGTAAGCCTCAAAATAAACATACACTATTTAAAATGGAGAGTGCACTATTGGATGAGACCAAGGTAACCGAGATAACAGATGGGAAACAGAACTCTGTGACAACCATTTATGGGAAGATGATGGGAACAGTAAGGTAAACCATGAGAGTTTAAAAACCTTAGGATATTTCGTTCAAAACATAGAGGATTCTAAAAAAAGCATAGCCTGGTGAACCATCGCCATAAAGTACAGTAGAAAATTTGTATTACGTTTAAAGTGAACAAGCTAACAAGATCTGCAATAACACTTTTAATAATATTTGTATATATATATTAAAAAGCTTTTTAGTCAAAATTTCAAAACACAATTGAAATTTCACTTCTCAACTGGGATGGAGAACTAACAAATATCATTCACTTGATTTTTGTAGACATAAGTCACCTTGATAGAAACCCTGC
>NW_009712038.1:47002-55326 GCF_000703405.1 Apaloderma vittatum
TGAACAGTATTGAGGTATATAATATTGAAGAAAAGATAACTGGGCAAAAAATACCATTGGTAAGACAGGAGATGAACTAGAAAGAAATTTGAAATATCTAGGTGAAGACATGTGAGGTGCCTAGGTGATATATTCTTTCCTCCAGAAGTTTATGACCTTAGAGAGGAAAGTACTTTTTAATTAATATTGAAATAACAAAAATGAGGGTCGTAAAAGAAACAACTGGAGGATCCCAGTAATCACTTATATAGACTAAAATGTTTTTAAAGCTAGGGTGTGATATCAATTATGGCCCGCATAAAGGGGCTGTTTGAAGGAGGTTAGGCATTGCAATTTGACAAAATTCCAAATGATCAGGAGAGAAGTCAGCCTGGAAAAAAGAGTAGGCATTTTTAAAACAATTATCATTTATGACTGTCAAAGCTGGCCCTTCCTAATCAAAACAAATTACCTCCCTAAATTCCAAGTAGAGACTAGCCAAGAAGGAAACAGACCCCTGTTTGGTCCTTCATGCACCTCAAGTTTGAACATGAGGAAGTGTTCGATATTTGATTTCTTGGTTAGTCTCTTCACGAAGCTGATAATACCTATTTCTCAGTTGCATTTGGATTTGTTTGAATTTTAGTGAGTCTTGCGTACATCATACTGTTAGCTTCTCAGCAGCTTCTCACCTCATATAAATTCATTGATGAGTTCCTTATAAAAAATCATACTGTCAACATTTTTTTATTTTATGCTCTAATTTGGGGCAGTTGACCTTGTCAGAAAGCTGAAATAGTTTTAAATACAGAGAATACTGTGGCAAATTTTAAATAATTTATTATCCAGATCTTGGAAGAACACACTTCATTGTCTTAACAAAGAAAATTTGTTACCCAAAGACTCTAAGTAAAGTGAGAAACTATGGAGAGAAGATAGATTTAATTCACAAGTATTTCGAAGTTCACAGGAAAACAGAACAACTTTCCTCCTTTATTTACTCCACCTTTTTGCTGAAAGTAAGGAGAATTTTTAGAGCAAATAAAATAGGTTACTTCATCTTCATTAGTCTTCTAACAATTCTATCTTGAACTAGCATAAAAAGACATTTGCAACTCATGCATTTATGAAAGTGTCTTTAAATGTTTTATTGAGCATAAATCTATTTAAACTGCTCTATTTCCTGAAATAAGAAATCTAGGCCAGCATTTCCAAAAAGAACACTATCTAAGCAACCAAGTATTTCCTGATTTTTGCCCTGTTTTTTCAATTTTATCCACATCTATAAAATTCAATATTCACTATGCAACTAAACAAAGAAGAATAATGTCACAGCTGAAAATATATTCTGAGTTACATAACACAAACTTTTAAATATTTGCATAAAGGAATTACGTATACAAGCAGCATTAAACAGCTATACCTGTAGGGAATAAAATTTGAATTCAGAGATTACATTCAAAGTCTTCTATATTCTGGAAGCTATAAGAATTCACATAAAAGAACAGTTTTGATAGGCTTGAAAACTTCACATTAATGTTTCTTCTTTTTTTAATCATTTTGTGAACAGCAGCAGAGAAAACAATGTTGAATAATCACCGAACTACTGGTGGAGATTAAGTATAGACCATGCGTTTTTAAACAACATTTTACTCTTCATCTTTGTAATGTGTCTTGTAATTAGTTCATGGTCATCTTTCTAATATGTCTCGTACTTACTTCATGGTTAAGAATTAATAATGAGCTTAATCAAAAACTTCAACAATTCAACACTATTTGTGCGGATAAACTATGGAAAAATGAATTAGTTATAAAATTATACTATGCAAAGAATAAAAGAAAAACAAAACTACAGTTCATTGTTCTTTTTGATGTTTTTACAATGTGAAAAATGCTCCACCATCACCACTGCACATCTATGTGTTCTGTGTTTAACCCAATTAAGAAAAATTTTCAACTCCTCAGCAATCTAGTCTCCTACACACTAAATCCACTTGTTTTAACTATTCAGCATGGTTTTCAGGAGGATCCAGTTCATGATCTTTCTGGGCACAGAGGTCACAGAATCATAGAACATGTCAACTCTAAAGAAGCACCTATATATAAAATATACATTGAAATATTATTTGACAAGTCCACAACAAAATTGAAATCTGTGAATTTCATTCAAACAAATTGTTCATAATTTCCCTCTCCCCTAAAGGTACATAAATTTAAGATGCAAATTTATTTCTGATGGCTATTTTGATATTGGCAGTAACTACCATGTCACTAAGAGCGAAATCCAAACACATGCAAACACAGGCCCTTATTGTTTCATATATTACATCAAGTCGGCAATACACATATGAAGTTGAAAATGTGAGTATCAAGTGCAGCTCCCTGTCTTCTTTTCCTTAGACCCAGAAAAAGAAAGACTATACAAATTGCTCAGTACATTTAAAGTTATGAAAGACATGTGCAAAGCAAACCACAATTAATAGAGGATCTAGAAAGCTTAGGCTAAAATGCATTAGGTGGCCAGAGAAGACAACAAAATTAAAAAATAAAAAAGAGTTCAAGAAGTATACAAGATCCTAAGGGTCAAAATATGTCTCTAAAGCTAACAAATAGTTTCAACACAAAATTGTACTTCTCAGTAAAAAGAGAATACAATGTTCAGAGTCACATTTGAATTCTTCCTTTGAAACCAACATGAAGAAGAGCCCTAAACCTGGACAGAAGTAAAGAAATGAGCTCCATATTTTCCTTTCTCCTGGAACATGCCATTACATATGGAAGGTGGGAAGAAGTTTGATACTTCACAGCCTTCCTGTTCATATGTAGCAACCAATAACAGAGAAAAACTTTTCTCCAAAAGAGGTCTAAGAATGGCACATTGGGGTCCAATTCTCCCTCTTTAGAGTGCAGACTTGAGAAGGACAGTTCAGAAGAGTATAATATTCATTATTTAAGCAACAAACTACCACAAAAGTAATAAATCAAATAGCTAATAACCTAATTAACTAGTAAACACACCACTACTTTTAATTTGCAATTACATCATTGTGCACACTATAAAACTGCTAATTACTGACCTTAAAACCTATGAATCACACACACCACTTCTATGAAGGTGGAGGTCTCTTTGCTTTTGCCTCTTAAATCTTTTGAAAGCAGACCTGGTTGAGAGTCCAGTAGGTTGACCAAGAGGGTACTCCTTCAGGTCAGCTTGGATCTGTTGGTCAATCTCTGCAAAAATCTGTACCTCTTCATCAATTTACCTGATACCTCTTTCTCTGTTTTTTCCCCCATTTCTGGACCTTCCTTTTTGACTTTCTGTATCACCATGTCTCCTAACAAATAAAAAAGCCTACCTTAAGTAACTTTGCCAGCTTTTCTATATCTGTACCTAAATCTGGTGGGTATTATGTTGTTATCTGGTCACTCACAGCTTTATGTGATGCTAGGGATACATAGCAAATATAGGTATAGTTATTTTCATGGTATAGCAAGGGGCTCACTGTAGCCTAAGCAGTGGGGAAGCTGGGAGCCAAGAGGGAGCCAAGAGGGATCCAGAGGCTGCCAGAGTGTGGGCCTTTTCATCTAGGGCCCATCCCACATGACAGAATGGCTGGAGGAAGTCCAGCCTAGAGTCCACATCACTATGTGAACACATGATGGAGCAGCCTTGACATCAGACTGGGAAGTCAGGATCAGACCAGAGTTCAGACAGTCTGGTGGCTGTCACGCAGGTCACTAGCAACAAGGCAGGTCCAACATCATGCTAGGAAGAGAGTCCACGGGTCAGGACAAGGTCTACAGCCAGGCAATTGGCACAGCTGTGGTGGGCTACAGACAGACCCACTTACAGCATTTGTGGGCTGATGGCCCCAGGTTGAACTGAAGCGGGGCTCCTGGGCCTACAGTAGCACAGCTGGACATCCCAAGAAAGAATGGTCAGGGCCAGGAAGTGCCCTTTTATACCATCAGGGCTCTGACAGTTGTCTAGACACTGTTTGCCTTTTGAAGGTCCTAATCTCCAAAAGATCCCAAAGCCATCTGGGTCATAGTCTTTGTGTTACTCTTTGCATCACATGCTCCCCAGAACAAATCATTCTATTTAGTCTTGATACACATACCTAGGTCCAATTAAATTTAATATTGCTAGAATGCTAGACCTGTAAAATGGATTAGTAGAATGTTCAAAGACACACTAGAATTTTTTTTATTATTATTATTTAACAGTGCAAGCATTAACTATTTCTTCAAGATAATACCTATCCATTCCAGCAGGCACATCTCTGTTTCACAGTGGCTCATGTAGCTAAACTGGAAAGTTGTGCCCCTTGCTCCCTTGTTCAAACTTATGTTTCAGCTAATACAGGGTCATGATGTCTATTAAGCGCATGGAAAACTCTCTCAACCATCTGAAATTATGCAGTGACTCCCATGACATTCAGTTAATCAACACTGTACTTCAATTTCTGTGTAATCTCCATTAATTAAAGAGGTCAAACTTTCCACTGAAGGACCAAGGTGCAGTATCTTCAAGAACTAATTTGACAACAGAGAACATGATAAAACAGATTTCTATATGCAAATGCTACAAAATCAGAAACAAAAGTTAACAAACTTTCCTAGTTGTTAGCTGAGAAAGCAAGCTGCAACCTCTGTCTTCAAAAGTGTATTTTATTACTAAAGTATTTTATTACTGTGTTATGTGGTTAGTATCAACTTAATTTCCTTTTTATTTTTTTTAACATTTGAAGTAGCTTCAGTGTAGTTAAAACAATAAAAGTCAAGGCAATAACTTTAATAAATGGTATACACACCCCAAATATATCGAGGAGACAAGAAACTGAGAAGACATACCCGAGAAGCAGAAAAAAAGAAGGCCACGCTTCTGCAGAGTTGTGTTGGAACCACTTTCTGAAAAGCCCTGAAGGTCTAGAACTGCCATCCTCTTAAAACATTTACAAGTGATAGTCCAGTTCTCTGTGCTTTCTCCAGACCACTAAACTTTTTGCCAAGTAAAAATCTCAAAAAATTTATGATGTGATTTCTAACAGAGGCCTAAGAAACAAGTGATTCTGGAGGAAGTAGCTGAAGAAAGCACAGCTTAAAAATCATTCTGTAGACTTTATTACTAAATGCCACATATGTAATTCCAGTCTGTCATATCCTAATACACAGAATAAATTTACCCAAACGTCAAAATAAATTACTTTTCTCCCAATGCTGCAGCCAAGAAATACCAGTCAGTTTGAGCTACCATGTACATAACACCATGTACAACTCACAGCTACCACAATGGACAGAGCTTTATAATGGACTCATGGGAATGTTGCGATTGGAGGAATGTGGAGACGTTTCCATCATGCAATACATGTTCTGTAGCTCAGTGTATAGAAGCCCACCACCTCTGTAGATGTCCGTTTATAATCAGGGAATCTTTTAGGTTGAAAAAGACCCTTAAACCCATTGAGTCCAACAGTGAAACCAGCACTGTCAAGTCCACTGCTAAATCACGTCCTTGAGCATCCCATCTACACATTCTTCAAATACCTACAATGATGAACTCTATAATATTGAAGGTCTCTTCCTACGGAAACTGTTCTATTATTCTGTGATGGTGACTCAACTACTTTCCTGGGCAGCCTGTTGCAGTGCTTGACAATCCTTTTTGGAGGCAAATTTTCCCTAATATCCAATCTAAACTTCCCTTGGCACAACTTGAGACCATTTTTTCTTGTCCTGTTACTTTTTACTCAGTAGGAAAGACAGACCCCCACCACACTACAACCTCCTTCAGGTAGCTGTAGAGAGTGATAAGGTCTTTCCTCAGCCTCCTTTTCTTCCAGACTTTACTGCATGAGTTTCAAGGATTACTTCTGGGATTTACTGTATCAGGTTTTATTTGTTGATTGTCAAGACTCTTTTTTTTCCAAAAGATGTAGAAACTGTATAGATGGGAAAGGCACACTATAGGGAGAAGCACATATTATTATTTGTATTTTATGAGAACCAAGGAATAAAAGCTTAAAGTGATTATTCCATTTACCTAATCATAGAAGTCAGTGAAGTCCCATCTCCTACAGGAAGCAAAAATAAGAGACAGTGAAATGGAATTAGAAGCCTGATCTGAAGTTCAGTTGAGTTCTGACTAAAAAGGACTTTAGGCTTGGCTGCTACACTTTTGTGGAAAGAAGGAAATATAAAAGCATAAATAAAAAATTACATTTTGAGAAAAATAAGGACAAAATTAGATTAAATATTATGTATCCATAGAGAAAATGCATTTATTGTAAATCCAATTTCCCAAAACATTTCTATTGAGAAAAAATCCAAACAATTGCACTAAGAATATTTGGAAAATAGAATGTTATCTTCTTTAAGAACAATTACAACACAACAACTAAAACATAGATTTCCCATAATTCTACTTATAAGAAACACAATAGTAGCTTTCAAGACTGAATATAAAGGAAAACCTTATGTGTAGCGGTCTGGTTTCTGCAAATTCCTTTTTCTAAGGGTTGTGCTTACTTTGCTCTTAATTCATAGCTGAGATGTTCCAAAAATTAAGACTCATGAGGTTCTTGATTTTTCTTTTCTCTAGGAATAATAAATTTACTTTATATTCTTTAAAGTGACAAAGATGCTTATCATCTCCAATTATTACAAGTGAACAGCTAGCAGACATTCTCTTGTCCTCTCTAATATCTGTATTCTTCATTTTTTTACATACATACCTACACATAAATGTGCACATGCCAAATAACAAAGATAAGATCTTTAGCGACAGATTGCTATGGCTGTCTCCTTAACTTAAATTGCTTTTTCCTGACCACCTTCTTTTACACAGTGATCTGAGCGTAAGATTGAAAAATAAGCCTGAAGGACACAATTTGATGACTCATGAGGAGCAAAAAACAAATCACAGAATCACAAAATGTTAGGAGTTGGAAGGGACCTCAAAAGATCATCTAGTCCAACCTCCCTGCCAAAGCAGGATCACCTACAGTAGATCGCACAGGAACGTGTCCAGGCGAGTTTTGAATGTCTCCAGAGAAGGAGACTCCACAACCTCCCTGTGCAGACTGTTCCAGTGCTCTGTCACCCTCACAGTGAAAACGTTTTGCCTAATATTTCTGTGGAACCTCCTATGCTCCAGCTTGAATTCATTGCCCCTTGTCCTGTCGTTGGACATCACTGAAAAGAGCCTGGCTCCGTCCTCCTGACACTCCCGCTTGACGTATTTATAAACATTTATGAGGTCACCCTTCAGCCTCCTCTTCTCCAAGCTAAAGAGACCCAGCTCCTTCAGCCTTTCCTCGTAAGGGAGATGTTCCACTCCCCTCACCATCTTTGTGGCTCTGCGCTGGACTCTCTCAAGCAGTTCCCTGTCTCTCTTGAGCTGAGGGGCCCAGAACTGGACACAATATTCCAGATGTGGCCTCACCAGGGCAGAGTAGAGGGGCAGGAGGACCTCTCTCGACCTACTAGCTACTCCCTTTCTAATACACCCCAGGATGCCATTGGCCTTCTTGGCCACAAGGGCACATTGCTGACTCATGGTCATCCTGCTGTCCACCAGAACCCCCAAGTCGCTTTCTCCTACGCTGCTTTTCAACATATCACACCCATGCTACATGTGTTTGTGTGAAGGCACTTCAGCTGGGCCATCAACTGCACCTAGAAACAAAAGAAAACATACTTTTGAGGATTTATCAAATAACAGTGACAAAAATGTTTTATAACCTCTTAATTTTTTAAAATTGATTTCCTAAACACAAATAATACTTATTGTTTCATTTGGAAACAATTTTTAACATAGAATTGGTTTTTTAGATAAATGAATGTATAACTTGAAAATTCAAAACTATCTTTAGTTCATAGATGTAGGTTGTTTGTGTATCACACACACTTTACCACAAAATGAGGCCACCATCCTCATCCTCTCTTAAGCCTTGTTATAGAAAATTTCATAATTCCGTGATTTCTTGATCAGAACTGTTAAATACTTTCAGCCATAGAAAACACTCTAGAGGTGAGCTCTGATATATTTCTTAAAAAAAAAATAAAAAAAGAAAAGAAAAGAAATCTTTATTTAAATAAAACCTACTTTTCACTGCCCCTTCCCAGTTGTATCTTCTGGCATTGTCTTGCCCTCCTACCCTTTTTTTCTCCTTAGATATTTTAAAAATCTCTGCTTCTTCTACCACTCCCTTCTTTCTTCTCTAGGCTTTGATTACCTTATTCCATTTATAATTTTTTGTACTGGACTTCTCACTAACACCTGCCTTACAAGGTATGAGATGTTTTATGCTTTTCCTGTGTCCTGGGTTTGAGCTAAAACCCAG
>NW_009712039.1:0-6401 GCF_000703405.1 Apaloderma vittatum
GTCTCAATAATTCTGTGATTCTGTGATTATTAGAAATCCTCACAATATATAAAACCTCATCAATTGGTGTCAAAAGTTCTCTGTTACTGGCCAGTGTCTGCACAGCTCAGGTCTCATATTACAAGACTGTTACAAAAGGGCATCTGATACTGAGGTTCTATGATCTCACCCCAAGATCCTGCCTAGCAACTGTGCTTGAAGACCACAACTGATGTTGCCACATAGCGCTGACATCTTACAGGGACACTCCTGAATCACCACTGCTTGATAACAGCACTGTGTTCTATTTTAACAACATATTATCTCTGGGCTGCAGTTCATGGGATTGTTAACATCCAACATGTATTTAGATCGTGCAAGGTGTGGTGAGAGATACTAAGATGGAGGAAGTTTCCTAATATCTGATTTTTGGGTGCCTAAATTACAACGTTAATCAACTCATACCATCCAGAGACAGCAATATAAGCACTTGTAAGGCGATTTATAGCTACAGCCTAAACAACACTGTTTGTAGCTGCCTCCTGAAAGAACCCACTTCTACTGCTAGGGCACCTGGGGAAACTAGTCTAAAATAAATATTCGCAATTAGACGTCCACTGTTTGACACAGACTGCAACGATCTAAAAACTGTTTGCGTGACTATAATGCGTAGGGCACAGGAGGACACACCAAACTGAAAGAAACAGCAGTGAGCAAGTGTCCAACTATGTTATCACCTTTTTAGTCACACTGCTAAAATGAACTGCATCATGTTTACAAATCTAAAAAACATATCAAACCAAGTTTTTTAAATCCAATAGAATAATTTCATTGCAGTGTTCTTGAAATACACTGTGCTCCTCTTTCATTTCAGCTGCAATTGAGAATTACCAAGATCTCCCATAAGGTTACATGAAAAAGATGAACAGCAAGCAAACGAAGCCAAGTGCTTCTCCAGCTCTGCCAAGAATTAAACACACAGCTCAATCAGCAGGAGGGCTTGCTTTAGTAACAGAATCTGTCTCAAACTGTACCTAAAAGGTTTTCTAAGGCTGCAGATTAAAGTTTAAAGGCCACTAGAAAAGCCTTGAGACGGGGAGAGCTCCTATAGGAAAAATGCTATATAGAATTTCCAGAAAGAAAAAGGTAATTATTACTCTCAGCAACAACAGTAATAACAGTATATTTAATGATTAAAAAAAAAGATCTCAGCATGTTTTATAAGTTATATAAGCACCAGTATGCAGTTCACTTAATACTGAAACTCAGCCATCTCTGAGCACAACTGGAAGAGACGCTATCAAATTACCTTTCAGCATGACAAAAAATGCTGTATTAATTTGAAATCACATGGCAACTTTCACAAGACATTTGGAGAAAGCACCTGGGTTACAAAACACTCCCTGGAAAAGTGCCGTGGAATATTTAACAAACTGAAATGGTCAAGATTTCTTGCATGTTAGATGGAAAACGGAGGCACTTCACCCCCTTCCTGCTGCCAGCACCACACCGAAACAAACGAGGGAGGCAGTTCACCAGTGACTAAAAGGGAAGAGCCCATGTACCATGCGGGAGTAGCAGTTGTTTAGAAGGTACGCAAAATGCACAGGTACTACTTCTCTAGAAATGGATTTATCAGGAGAGGGATGGCACAGTCCGTTAGTTCTGTTCTGCACTGCATACACACAAACACATCATTACAATCGATACATCTGACTGATAACATAAAATACGCCTGATTTGTCTTAGCACAGTACTAAGACAAAGGTGCAGTGTGATGAACAGAACTGTAGGAACATGATGGATTTCTGAAGGAAATTAGCCTGCTTTGACAAGAGTGTGCAACCCAAAGATAAATGCTAGCTTGTTTTACGCCTGTCCTACAGTAATTCTGCTTATTACTTTGTGACGGTGAAGGAGGCCAAGCATTTCACATTCCTCCTCATTCATTAACAAGCACAGTAAGTCAGGACTTCCAGTGCACAGAGCAAACTGGAATGCTGTTTGCACTACCCCAATAGAACACATGGACCCCCTGTGATGTGTCACATATGAACACTTCTCCTTCTGCTCAGCTTTTCCATCACTCATTGTTCATCCTCATCATTGAACTCTACCAAGCACATGGCATTTCTCAGAGATCAAGTGCTTGTACTCAGAAAGTATCAAAGTAAATAAAAAATTGCAACTAGAATTAAACAGAATTAAAAGTTAAATCAAAAGATATTCTCCCCAAACCTGAAGCAACAGTCTTGAATATCTAGGCTTGGAAATACTGTAAAAGCTATCTCTTTGCAATCCCTGTTATTTTGGATATAACTAGATATTAGGGCTAAGTAGTCCCCCACAACCCTCTCCTCCCCAAAAAAGGCAAAAGCACATCAGAAACAGACTTGGACTAATTTTATATTGTGGCCAAAACCAAGGACATCTGTCCCAGAGCAGATAATCTGGTACAAACCACTAGGATTAAAAGAAACTTCATGTACCTTAATATAAAATAGCTAAAACCAGCAAGACAGAATTGTATTTTCCTTTTAACCTTCTTTGATGGCTCAGCTGGCCTCTGATTACATGAGGCTTACCACTCATTTGAACACATTAGTATGCAACTATTTAATAACACCACAGCGACTACGACTAAGTGTCTGACCTTAACCAGTACAGTGAATGTCCAAGAGTGAGCTAAATGAAGAGCAGAAGCACAACAGCTCTGATTATGGCAAGAGTATTTGTCACCGGTTTGAGTCTGCCTGGGTTTTTGGCAGCAGGGGAGGCCTGTGGAGGTGGTTCCTTGCAACACATCCAGAGCCTCTGCCAGCCCCAGGTAAAAGTCAGATCCACCTCCGGCCAGGGCCAGGCCCGTCAGCACCTCTGCAATTAAGGTATTTAAGCAGGGAACCTATTGCACAAGTCTCTCTTTTTGTCCTGTCTTTTTCATTGGGAAGTTTTTCTGTTTGGAGGAGAAAAGCAAAGGAAAGCGGTCAGTGAGGAAAGGGGGAGAGAAAGGCATGGGAGCGGAGCATGTCCGTGAAGTCCCACGGGAAGCAAGAGGGCAGGGAGAGGAGCGCCTGCCCAAGGAGATCAACAGCAGCCAAACCTCCGAGACACAGCAGCACAGGATGAGCCCCGGGGCCAGGAGAGAGGCGACCCGAAAACGATCAGAGGATGTGCCCAAAGCGACCCATGACTCCGAAGTCAATCCCACTCCGGTGGGAAGGACTCGCATGGAGGGAGATGGACTCTCCTCCTGCGAGATGGATGCCACGTGGCAGCAGGGGAAGACTGCGAGGAGTTCTTTTTCCCCAAGAAGGAAGGACTGTCTGGACAATGAGAAATGGCCAGAGATATCGCATCCCCCACCCCTGCCCCGCTGAGAAGGAGGAGGTAGCCAGGAAGAGAATGGAGGGGTGGGAGCAGGAACTGTATTTAAAATCAGGTTGTATTTATTTCCCCTCACTATCCTACTCTGATCCAGTAAACTGGTAGTTGTAAAATATGTTTTGTCCCTGAGTCTAGTCTGGTGATTGTCCATGATCATAAGCGGTGAATGAACCCTCCCTGTCCTAATCTCAATCCCTGAGCCTTTTTAGCTGAATTTTTCCCCCCATCCTGAATTTTTCCCCCTGTCCTGAGGACAGGGATGGGGAGAGGAATGAGCAAGTGGCTGCGTGCTTTGTAGTTGCTAGCGCAGGCAGTCAGCTTGAACCACAATAATACTACAGCCATTTCTTTTAATAGGAATCTCCTGTCAAATTGATGTCCATAGATATTACAGAATTATTTAACACTGAAAAGTGGCCACATTGTTGTCATTCCCAGAAGACTTCTCATCAAAAGTAATGGACCACAGAGACTTAAACTGCCCATTAATGCTCATAAAGAATCTTAGAAAGTAAAGCCTTGCCAGTGCACTGGAAGGAAATTTGTTTCACCTATTAGAAAATATTTTAGGTGAAGGATTAAGACACACTAGCTGTCTCCTCTTCAGTCTTCTCTCCAAGCAGCACTGTTTTGCCTATCAGACATGCCTTTGCTGAAACATGAAGACGTTCCACATGTTCAAATTAGAGGAAAAGTCTGGCACACCTCGATTCCCTCCAGAACAGCTGGCACCAGCACGTAACTGGTTACAAATGCACAAAGAACCTTAGTAGGCAAGGAGAGTTCAGTAGAGGAGTGCTTCCTTCTTTTCCTCTTGCAGTCTTCATGGCTTAACTTTGGGGAAAATAAAGAAACATCACTGCTTCAAAAGCCTTTCATGTATATGATATGAATGCGATTTTTAGCTTGTCTTTCAACTTCACTGTTACAAAGACTTTACAGAAAAAAAAGTGGAAGGAATAAGTACTCAAGAGTAAATGAAATATAGAAACTAACAAATCTTTCTTCAAGGAGTGCATGGTTGCATCCTTCCCCTCCACTGATACAGAACACCTTACACATCTTTTAAATACTGTATGCATGAACACACAAATGTGTATACATGCCCATAAACACACCTCCATCTCAAGCTTTCTTGGAGTCACTGGTATGATTTGCTCTGCTAGACAAGCACAGTTTTAATTAGCTGATGAAATTCCTAAGACACAAATAAATATTTTCTTTTTTTTTTCCTTTGTGCTCACCAAAGCTTACAGAGAATCTTAAAAAAAAAAAAATTATAGGTAGTATCCAAGGGGTTGCCTCATACTGCCAAACTTTGGCTCAGTCTTTTACACCTTACATCCTTCTCACTTCAGCAGCAGAAGAAAAAAATAAGAAATACAGCTATCCCTATGACTACACCGGAAAAACTTTGCATCATGCTAGCTCTCAGATACATAGTCCTACTGTAAAAACATCATACAAAACTTACTAAATCTCCAAAAGAAGATATGTTCTGTAGTCCAGGAATGGAGATGGTTAAAACAGTAAGCCCTGAATTTGTACGATATGTTGCAAAAAGAGGATTTTCTTTGGCCCATGTGCATCAAATGAGAAGGAAAATTACCGAAGTGACCAACAGACACGTGGCAATCAAAATGAGGTCCTCCTCCCACACAAAGCATTTTATTTTTGCCCATAATGAAGTGCTAGGTGTAACTAATAAGTAAGTCATAACTAACCAGCATGAAATATGTATATGCTAAGACCAAGGCATCTCTTTGGAGTGGTTCATCATCTAATATCTTCTTTCCTTCTAAGCCTTTTCTCGAGCCAGTCTGGGGTGTTTTTTCCTCTTAGCTCACTAATTCCTCCCTCCAAAATGCAACTTCATATTTTGCATCACTCTTCATTTCAGATAGTAGGAATGTTGCCACTAAAGTCTTGACCAGAAACTTAATCAAACCAGCATGTTTCCCCAGGTCTTCACAGGTTTTAACACCTTTCTTTCCATTTTAACACAGCTTTCTAGAAATTATATTTAAGTATGTTCTTTAGTAAGATGTTAAAATGTTAAAACTTGAGAAGTGAGGGCAAGTGCACCACATGCTCTAGTCAACTGTCTGAAACTATCTTCACTTCAATATTACATCTTTTTTAGACTACCTTGTGTTACGGCAATGAAGACTGAAGATTGTCCCTACCAGGCCATTGTGTTTTCATATGGAGTTACCTGTTTACATTAAGTCACCTTTCAGACTCAAGAGAGAGGTGTAATACACCTCAACTTATTCAAATTAACTTCCAGCTAAAGTTAAATTTTTATGCTCTTTGAAACATCTCCAACACTGCCACGTCTATCTTGGATTAGAAAGTCCAAAGTTGAACATCGGGATGTAGCAATCTTGGCAGTGTTGCAAGAAAAGGCAACACTACATGTGTATGCTTACCCACTGTTCCCCAGTGTTCATAACAAAAACATTTTGCACATTACTTCAGTAAAGCACAGTACAGAGACAGTTACTCACTTTAACAATTCTTGCTCTAAGTTACTCTATTTCAGGAGTTTCTTGGGAAGTCTGTTTAGGCATAGTCAGTATTCTCCACTCGCAGAAGTACTATCTTCTGTTTATTTGTAGAAAATGTTCAACTGTGACAACTGAGATAATTGAGATTACTCTGTAATAATACAAGAGTGCAATCATGATATTATGTGCTAGTAAATAATTTAAATAACATTTCAGAACACTGCTAAATTGATGAATAACATAAAAGCAAGCAGATTCCTGAGGGATCTTGTCAGAAACAGACACCCTGTTTCCTTCTCAACAGCAACTTTTTTAGATCTGCCACAAACCCAGGTTTTAATCCATCTAATATATAACCTCTTGGAGCCAAGTTTCATTCCTTCCCCCCCAGTCAAGATGTTAGAGTGACATGACAAATGCTTTTGAGAAATTCAAGTACATGATATTCATTCTGGTCTCTTTATCAGCCAGATCTGTGATCTTGTCAAGTGATGACAGTTTTGTTTGACAGGGCACATTTCCATAAAC
>NW_009712039.1:6432-17651 GCF_000703405.1 Apaloderma vittatum
TGACTGACAATAATACGCTCTTCGTCTCTAACCTTTAGTTGATGGTGTCCAAACTGTTCAGCTCTGTTGCCAAGGCTTCAGTGAGGGTAGCTATTCTCTTGGGTGTTAGATAGTCCCTTGCAATGCTTTTAAATATTGGTATTATGATGGCACTTCTGCACTTTTACAGAGCTTCCACAATCTCTAATACTCATTATTGAAGCAATGGCTCAGAGAATTCAAATGCTAGGATTTATTTATTTATAAGGCTTCCAGAACTGCTGGTCATAAAATACTTACTTTTAGCTGGTGAAAGTGTAATCACTTTGACTATAGTGAATAAATTTATACTATCCATAATATCATAGGAGGGCAGAACAGTTTCTGAATGTTTCTGTTCTGTATCACTATTTATAATTTTACTTTCACTTTGGCAACAGATAACTCGATCCAATTTACATCAATCAACTGGAGGGGCATTGTTCCTAACATACCTTAAAAATGCCATCTTACTACTTTTAATCCTAATATCTTCTAGCATTCACTTTTTTCCTCCATGGGTTGCTTTAACACAGGGACAAAGTTTAAAATAAATTAGACAAAAATGTACTCATGTCAGCTTTATCCTGAAGGCACAGAAGAAAAAAGCTACAGCAAGATTGTCCAAGCAATAGTGTGCATGAAAGAAATCATACTTCATTGAAAAAAAAAATTAAACCAGAAGCAAAAATACTGATGTAGCAGTTCTCTAAATTTTAACTTGCTTCATGCTTTGAATGTTGCAAATTATTTTTTATTATTTTTATAAGATACAGGCAAATACATACACCTAGAAGTTGCTCAATTGTTTTACAATGTAAAAAAATAAAACTGCTGTCAGTGAGAAACACAGCCAACAGAAACCACTTTTGAGAGAATCAGAAAACACCTCATCTTACAATATCAACACCCCTGACACACACTCTCCATGTCCTGGTTTTTGAAGCAGCACACAGGGAGCTAGGAGCCAGACAACTGGAAGCCTAACTCTTCCCAACACAAACAGAAACCAAAGGTAAATTCTGAGCTCTAGTTTGTCAAAAAAGGACATCAGTGACCAGCAGAGCTGGACAGAGCGGTGCTCCTACTCTCTCACTCAATTAGATCCTTGCCGAACAGTTGGTGAATTTCTGCTACAGCTTTTTATGCAGCAAAAGTTTGTTCCACTCTGTTACTCTGAGGAGTGGGAGGGAAAGGAGGAGAGGCATCCATACCTCTCCCAATATGTTCAGTGCTGTTCTGCTTAGTTGTGCATATGCCAGGGACACGAAGCATATGGCCCGGGGGCTGGCAGCATCCCGCTTAGCAGATGTCTCCAATACATTCTGCCATAAAAAGCCTTTTTGGGGGCTGGTTAACTGCTTTTTATCAGACAATTCTTTGTCTCTGGTTGGCAGAGAGTGATTCACCTCAAGCGATATCCCACTGAGCACCTTTAGAGAACTTTTGCAGCTTTTCACATCCAGGAACTAAAAGAGAAAAAACTTAACTATTCTGTCAAATTAAGTCTGCACCTAGCAGATAGATTGACTGCAAACTGACTATTAGGTGCCACAAGAAGTTATAAATCTTCCTAAAGTAGTTATGCCGCTTTGGGTTTTTTTGGACCAAGGAGTCAGAGAGAGGAAACATAGTCAATCTTCAAAGACAAGCCCTCTTCCCTGTGTGGCTTTACTCCAAGCAGCCATGGATGAATACACCAGGTACTACATTGGGGCAGGCCTGGCATGCCAGTAGGTAAAGAGGAAGGCCCACGCAGCTTACAGAAAAGCAAAAGAGCAAGTAGCTATCTGGAAATCCACTATAAATTAACCTCACATCTTGGAATTGTAAGGACTCATCAACTTACTCAAACAGTTAACAATATTTAATCTTGTAGGCTGTTTACAAACCCCTTTACCTGAACTGCTTTCTGGTCAGTTAATTCCACTTCATATTTGTGCAATTTAACAATTCCTTCCCCCTAGGGCTTCCTTTGGGCACATGCATCAAGACAACAGAAAATAGCCATGCTAGAAATTCCTTTTTGCCGTTGTAGAGGACAAATCACATAATGGATTTAAGGCTGAATGAGGTAAGAAAATGCTGTTGCACAATATCAATGCCCTACACCAAACCATATGACAAAAAATGGAAAAATCAAAGCATCAGAGGTGATCAGCCTCTAGCAGGCAGAGGCAGAACACACAAAAATTACTTTTTTCTTTTTTTTTTAAGTTTACTACTTCTTACAAAAGCCAGACACTTTCACCAAGCAGCAGGATCCAGTTTATATGTGATACTGAGCTCAACATCTGTATCACCCTAAAAATTCTATATCACAGAATCATAGAATGGCCTAGGCTGGAAGGGACCTTAGAGATCATCTAATCCAACCTCCCTGTCATGGGCAGGGACGTCTCTCAACTAGATCACGATACTCAAGGCTCCGTCCAACTTGGCCTTGAACACCTCCAGGGAGGGGGCAGCCACAACATCTCTGGGCAATTTATTCCAAAGCCTTGCCACCCTCGTACTGAAGAATTTCTTCCTAAGGTCCAATCTAAATCTATTCTCCTTCAACTTAAACCCATTTCCCCTTGTCCTATTATCCTAGGGAAAGACTAGGACACTTTGAGATCCTTCATGAAAATACTTTACAGAATAAGACATAAGAGAACCCAGGAGAACTGCCCTTCAAATGCCTCAAATCTGGAAACTAGTAAATTCCTTTGACCATTTTATTCCCCTCATCAATGGTAGAGCATTCCCATTCCCTAGCTCTGAATGTAAACACACTAGGCTTCTCCCAGGTAGCGCTTCGGATAATCCATTTGGGATTCAACACTCCACAGATCACAAATTCTGAGCAGATTAAGGGAAAAGTGTAGAATTCTCCAGACAAATTACATTCCACAGTAACTTTAATGAATTTTCCTGTATCCTCCTCTGAGAACTTAACCACTTAAGTTCTCAGACCTTCACTACTGTGTTACCATTTAAATACAATACAAAAGTATAATAAGCATGTATGAAAAGATCCAAATTAAAAGAACTGGTTTTGTCTTCAATTGCTGCCTAATCCTTAGAAATATTTTCCATTGGCCCTGATTCGGCAAAGCACTTACAAGCACTTTCTTCCCTCAACTATATGCCAAAGTCTCACTGAAATAAATCACACCTCATGTTTTTCATTCAACAGACAGACAAGATTATTACACACACTGGACACACTAACCTACTTCAATCTAGTACGAGCCCTATCTGCCCAAACCATTCAAACATCTGCTGATGACTAGACTGAGCAGATTACTCAAATAAAACTGATGCAGGTTTTACATATTTGTAATCACCTGTTCAAATTTAGGAGTGTAAGCATCCATCTAGCCATCACCATCTACACAAATCCTTACTCACCTCCAGCCCAAGAGCACTATATGCCTATGACCACAGTCACTGAGCAGCCCTTGTCTTCTGACTGTTTAATTGTTCATCTTGGCAAAGCCACAATATCCCCATGGTTTGGCAATGGGTAGTGCAGAGTGATTGCTTCAGGAGACCTCTGCAATGTTACCTATTTTCTGGAACTAGAAGCTTCTTCAAACATTCCTACCCAGTCTCATGATTAGCCTGTGAAACTTCCTGATCAGACAAAAGAAAAGAAAATAAAAACTCCTGCCATAACCGGGATTACTAAAGAAAAAAGAGGGTAGAAAAAGTAATTTTCTTGATATAACTTTTCAAAGAAAGGCTGCAATTGACATTTTTCAATTCTACTAAAAAAAAAAAATTGCTTCACTGTGGCGTGTGGGTAGCTTGTCAAACTAAGAGAAGGAAAGGGAAAGAATGTCAAGTACTGCCCATCTGTGTATCTTCCAAGGAGAGAAAGATGCATGCTGGTTGTAAACTTAATAGCATGTGAATGGAAGTGACGCAGTGGCAAAACACCAGACTGTGTTGTTTTATTAGAGAAAGCACTGAACACTGATATATGAGATGACTTACTAGAGGAGCTGGGAGAGCAATTTACAGTAAACAGTTTAGTATCCAAATATAGCTCTTTTACTATTCAGACTGTCCACAAAGACTATGCTGTTTTTATAGATGTTTGCTGTTTGTAATTATCCAGACAAGTATTTCCTCCTAGCCCACATCAGTTCAAGTGCTGGCTTAAGCATTCAGCATTCACAAGGACGGCGCTCTGACTGCTCAGGCAGGGCAGCTGCTGGTGTTTCTATTGCTTCTGCTCAGCTGCGTGAGCCAAACTCCTCTCTGCAGAACTACAAAATTCTGAAAGCTCTATCTTGGCATCTATAGGCCTGGGGTTATTTCTCCCCAGGCCTTAGGATACAACCTCCTGCTCTTTCTTTCTGTACACTTCACAACTCATGTAACTGTAGGGTTACTGGTTACATGTTACTGTAAGGTTAGTCAACATTTCTTACTCATTTACTCATTTGTCCAGCTCTCCTTTAAAACACCTAGGGAGGAAAGGAATTTAGTAGACAGTCTGAGACAAGATAGGCAGAACTAGTCCTTTTTGTCATAGGTGCTTTGTCCCTTTCTTCTACCCTTTGAAATCCAATTTCTTGTTTGCCAAGATAGCACCTCATAAAAGCTTAACCAGAATACACATAAACCAATTCTTCTTTAAATCTGAGATTTATCTTTTCAGAAAGCAGGTATAAATGCATGAATAATATAGCTACTTTCTAAATGTAATTTGATTTAAGACCTCATACATATCCCTGGATTATGGCATGGTGTCATAATGTATGAGGCAGGTAATTTGATACACACTCACTGTAGTTCACATGCATACTCCTCTTATTCACATTTAACTGAGGCTGTTGAAGTACTTATATGTCAAAAAAAAAAAAAACAACCATTGGGGATTATGCCCTGGGATTTCAGGAAACCGACAGAAAATAAATGAAGAAATATCAAGATTTGGGGGTTTTTTTTCCAGTTCCCAACCATATGAGGTCAGGTTCATTAATTCTTAATGAAGCAAATGGGTAATGAAAAACTTGGGCATTTGCCACTGCAACCTCAGAGACACACTTGAGTCAACACATCTGCCTTTCCCAGAATCAGCCTGCTGAATTTGTGGAAGCAAGTTTACAATGTAGATTTGTTTATTTTCCAAAGGCACGCTTGCCTAATTAAGGAGAGGAGAATCACGTGAAACAAAAAACTGAAACTGAAAATAAATTTGCTAACACTCTCTTTTCAAGCCTGCAGATCAGCTAGAATGTAGCATTTTTCACTGTAGTGAACGAAGTGCCTGAGTAGGCAGCTACTTGTTTACAAAGTGTTGAAAAAATTAATTCGTGTTGGCTTTAATACAGATTTGTGGTAAACTACCAAATGCATCAGGAGCTCAGCAAAGACTAGCTTAATACCTCAGGAAGCAGCAGAAACTCACCCACATTAGCATCCAAAGCCAGCTAGTGTGGTGTGCTGCACTAAGCAGCAGACATACCTCGGCCTTCATGAATTCAAATAAGCAAGTTCACACCACTGCTGTCAGCAGGGCTTAAGGCACTTTTCTGTCAGAGTGAGAAGTAAGAGGAGAAGCAACGCATAGGTGATACAAAGGGCTTTGGACTTTGTTTTTAATAAAAGATAAATGTTGCAATTCCACAGAACATTGAAAAGACCTACAAAGAGATTCTTGAGAATTGCTCCATCTGACATTTTTGTGCTTGTAATTTTCTAATGCAGAGAAATAGGGACAACTGCTTATTTTGGCAGTGAGGAGGACACCAGTGTCCCATACAGTATGTGCAGTGAAAACACAGAAAGGGCGAGGAAATCTGTTTGCACAATTACATTTTGCAATCATGTTGAAAAGCACTCATACATGCCAAGATGTTGACAGTTAATGCATCCTCCTTGTCAGTTCATGTTAAAAGAATCTATTGCATACTATTATATTTTATATTATTAAAAAAAAAAAAAACAAACCAATCCATCATATGATAAGATCTGACAGAAAATCTACTAGTAGGAAGCAACTCAACCACACAAAACTGACCTGGAAATAATAATGAAAAGGTTCTAAATGTTCTCATACTGGCTGGAGAAGCAGCACAAAAACTAGATTCCATTCTAAATGTATTTCTAAATCAGAGCTGCTTGAACCCACAAACACTAAGTCACAATTCCAGTAAGCACCCTTAAACTCAAACCCAGTACTGGGGACATAGCACACACACACAAAAGCCATCAGAGTGCTAGACAGATATATTCAAAATCAGCAACATGCAAGCTATATTTATTATTTGATTGAAAAAATCATGCAAATCACTGAGCATGCTAAAATTGGGGGGATTGTTCCCTAGAATGAATATTAATGGAAAATATATCCCTTCTCGATCAAGATTGTGATTCCCTTGGACAATACAGTTCTGCATACAGCAAAAAATAGTGTTAGATACAATGTTCCTTAATAAAATTCGGTATTTTGTGTACATCAGACTGCTTTATAATGCCATACTTGTCTGCTTTCTGCCAGATACATAATACCAAAGACACAAAGTTGAAAACAAGTTCTAAATATTGTTCAAATCCAAGATGCTGAAACAGAAAAGAAAGGTTTGCTTTAATTTGGCATTGGAGAACCGGCAAGATAAAAGGTTCCTCAAGTGATAGAAGACAAAAAGATCTCTTGAAGAGTTCAAGAAGGCTTGTGCTACCTCAGAACTAGAAGGTTAACAGCCATCAGACACCATGGACCCACCGGGGAGGGTGGGTAGTTAAAAAAACCAAAACAATACTAAAATCAGAAAGTACTGTACCCTGGACTTGCTTCTGATCTAATAAAGATTTTCCTCATAAAAAACTGACCCAGTAAAGCACTGGCCACACTTTGTTCTTACATACAAGCGATGCCATGCATTTCCAGAACTATTCACATGGCATAAGAGTTCACAAAGATCAAAGTTTGCTTCAGAAGATCAAAATAAAGTTCTTGCAGGATGAAGCCACCTGCATTAATGATAACAGCTACCTGAATGAGAAGGCTACCAATTGCCTTTAAACACTCAGTCCTTCTCTACCCTGCTAACAGCTAGAAAGATGATTTTCACGTTAATATTTTATCATCTGTGTAGAGAAAAGCATTATTGTTGGTAATATATACACAGTAAAAAATACAGTTACACTGACCTAAGGCTCATTTCGCATAGGCCTCTAAACCAAATCATACTGACTGACTAACTTCTCCTGAGCTGGCTTCAAAGCACTGGCCTCTAAAAGAAAATATATCCCATTACCAAACACGCTTTCACTGGCGCAATGCTGATTGCCACCTGCTTTGTAACTTGATGCTTTCTGTCCTAGAAAACCTGTCTCACTAATTTCATCTCAAAATAAGATTTTTAGCAGCCCTAACAGAAATGAGTCTGCTGTAATTCACATAACAGACATCTGACTTTGCAAAACAGGATATTGTTTATTTCTTTTTTTCTTAGTCAAAAGTACAAACACACACAGCAACATGATGGGAAAAAACCTGTTTGACAGCAACACCTACTTTTCTAAAGCTATAAAGAGATTTTTAATGCATGAGAGGTTTTATAATAATTATATTTACGTGAGATTAGTAATGATCCCAAGTCTCTTAGAATGTATTTATATTAACCTAATTAATAATTCTATTTTACAGATGAGGAGATTGACATAACTGACATTTTCAAATTAGGTGTCCTATAGTGATATGACTATACTCATGTTGAGAACTGAAGGTACTCAGGATCTTTGAACGTCAAGGCAGTTTTTCAGGAACATATCCATTGGCTAAACCAAGAATGACAGGAGCTCACTTTCAGAAATTGCAGTCTGTATGACTAGACCGTGGATATCACAAGAACCTGTGTGGCCAAATACTTTATTCTAACTAACACCATTGCTAATCCTGGACAAAAAACAATTTGGGGTTTTATATATATATATCACACACAAAAGAAGATACACACAAAAGAAGAAGGGAACAGGTAATTTGGCCATTTCCTGTGAATTATATCAGCAGCTAGATAGGAGTACTAGGTTTATGACATCCTAACTGCCTACCACTTCACACAATGCTTCTGCTACACATGCAGCTCTGCCCTCACTTTCAGCTACTTGTAAGTAGTAACGGCATCCTACTCATCGGGAAGATTTTAGGAAGAAATGGTGTCCTAGTCTGAGCTAAATAAAAACAATTCTGCTCAGTGATTTTTAATTTCCATCTCAGTCTCTTTTAAAAGGCTGCACTTTGTGAAGTCAGCAGCATGTTTCTGCAGACAGTGCCTGCTACCGGCAGATAACACCTGATGTTTGCAGTTACTGTCTGGGACTGGGATGCAGAAAGGCTCTTGCTGATACTTATTCCTACAGTGACCAAGGCCACTGCTGGCTCCTGTGTGTCAGCTGGCATTGCTGGGAAGTAAATGGGTCATAAGGAAGTAAAAGGTTGCAGCTCTGGTGAGTAACAGTCAGGACAGGTGACCAACAAGAGTATTTCATTCCATATACATCATATTCAGTATAAATTGAGTGATCACAAAAGTTTAGGCCTCTTTCCTCAACGGTCAGCGTCCGAGGAGGGCTCCATCCATCTCCTGCTTTTGATCTGGATCCCGAGTTCCCAACTCCAGCTCCCTGTATGCAGCTCCCGCCGCTGAGCCTGGGGCTTCCCCAGTGCCGCCTGCTCTGCAGCATCAGTGGGGATTGATATCGAGGGAAGGAGTCAGGTTCGATGTCAGACATACATAGTTGTATATAGTTCTATATTTTCATCATTTCACTATTATTTCCATTAAAGCCGTTACAGTTTTCTTTCCTAACCCGTCAGTCTCTCTGCCTCACTCCATTTTCCATCCCATTTGGGGAGGAAGAGGGGGGCTAGAGAGCGTCTCTCTGCATTTTAGTGGCTGGCCCAGCCCTGACCCATGACAAATGGGTATTTGCTCAGTAGTTTGACCAGTGTCGTACTATGAAGCTAAGAGCTTCTTGGTCTGCAAACCAGACTGAAAGGAAGCCTAGACACTTCTGATCTAAAGAGGGTAGCCATTAACTCATAATACTGGGCCTTGAAATATAGCTGCTGCACACACAGGTTAGCTAGTCAGACCACAGAACGAAAGCCACTTCTCAGTTCAAGCATGAAGTCAAGGCTCAGCTCATTAACTTCATACGAACCGTAACACAAATCCTGGAGCAGAGTTGTTTCTCTACAAACTTTGGGGAAATTTGAATTTAAAGCAGGGAATCAGCAGACTACATTTTTTCAGTCACAAACTCTCAGCCTGGCAGAGAAAAACAAGTGGTTCTAAATAGGTAGCGCTCTTTTCAATCCCATTTCACTATTTGAAAAAATGTATTATTGTAATACTTGTGTCCAAAGAAACTCTTTATCTTTGAACTGTTCTTCCTCCTGAGACATTTAATATAAAGAGCTCAATCAGCATCTGTATCTTGCTGTTTCACAGAACAAAATACTCTTTAAAAACACGAGTGCTGCCTTGAGATTAAATTTTGTCTATTCTCTTTAAAGTCTTAGTATCTTTTGCTGACCTTCTCTTTAGAAAAAAAAATAAGATAGCCACATATGCAATTGTCCACAGGTATCTGCATGATGTATGTTTATATATAAAGTCTCTACAGAACTGTAACGTTCTGTTCTCTTACTCTCTCCCTTTCTGTTTGTACAGTTTGTAATACAAGACTTTTGCGTGCTGAAGGAGTAAAGAATTACGTAGTTAAACGTGCAAATCAGTTACATGTTCCATTGCTCATCCATCCACTTACTGGTGCAAGAAACTGAAGAAATCCTTCCCCATAAAATGGGAAAATGATCACCTAAATTATATAGAGCTTGCTTCCCCTCCTCAGTCTTTCCTCTAAAGCACTTATCAGCAAAGTCTCACTAATCCAAATTCCACTTCACATGTGACAGACACCGCTGCAATAGTGTCTGCTGACAAGTGTTCACACAGTTCAATTAATTTGAAGCTCCATACTATGTTTTCCATGTGCATAAGAGCAGCACTTATGGGCCTTTCAGGGTAGGTAGCTTCTTTTAAAAAAAAAAAATTAAAAAAGCAAATTTTCTTCAGCAGGTACATCAGATCCTGATCCATTTCTGCCCTCTCAGTTACACAGTGGTTTACTTCAGCAAACAACGAACAACAGATAGAATTTGAGATAAAAACAAACACTAATCATTACAGCATTGAAACTGGATGAACTCGTAACACTGAGCTTCAGCTACATCTCCAGCAGTCCTGAAAGACTAGTGTTAAATTTGACAGCAAGTCTTAGCAACAGTTAGTCTGGAATGTGTTATATAAAAATTACACATTCATTTGGTTTTTCAGACCCAAGCCAGAAGAGCATGCTTTTTTCAAAATCAAGTAGCATTGAGACACAAATCGCTCAGATTTCAAAAGTGAAAACAAAGATATGAAAGGAAGTCAGTCCCACCTGGATTAAAAAAAAATAAACCAGAAAAAGGTCTAGAAAGTGTAGAAGCACAAAAGCATAAACCGTCCCTTGTGTCTTTGACACAAATGCTTCCCAGTCCCCGAAGTGAGACAAAGACACTTCAAACATGTTGAGAGATTGAAATGGTTAAGTCTTTGAATGACATTTTTCCTCATTATAAAGAAACCAGCTATTACTCCAAAACTTGGCGAGGTAGATTATGCACAACGCTGCTACACATTTTTTTACTGCACTGAAGGAAATGTTGCCCTGCGTTTGCTTGCTTTGTGGTGTTTACCTAGAGACTGAAATAGCCTTATTATTAAAACATCCGAGCGGCGCTCCACAAGCAAGTTTTGTTCAGCAAAGAAGGCAGGCATTACTAATGTAATTTCACAGCTGAGCAACGAAAGTCTTGAGAGATTAAGGCAACACAGCTCAGAAAGTGGACTCTGAGCCAGAAAAGCGCTGCCCGTTATTTTTCAGGATATGAAGGAGCAGTACCCTTGCTGGAGCTTACAGAGCTCCACCTGCTTGGTAAGTGTAATCGACATTGAAAACCCTACCCTTCCCAAAAAAAGAAAAAAAAAAGAAAAAAAAAAGGTAGATTTTCAGATTAGGTGAGGTTCCTACAGAACCCTCCCTCCCTCCCCTGCCCAGCAATTCCCGTTACCTCCGGGAGCTGTAACACCAGCCCCAGGCCCCGCTCGCTCCCTCCCTCCCTGTCTCGCTCCCCGGCGCCGCGGGGC
>NW_009712040.1:0-65326 GCF_000703405.1 Apaloderma vittatum
AGATGAGAAGCTCAACATGACCCGGCAGTGCACTCATGCAGCCCACTAGGCCAACTGCATCCTGGCATGTATCAAGAGAAGCGTGGTCAGCAGGTCAAGAGAAGTGATTCTTCCCCTTTACTCTGCTCTTGTGAGACCCCACCTTGAATACTGCATCCACTTCTGGTGTCTCCACCATAAGAGGGACATGGATCTGTTGGAGCGTGTTCAGAGGAGGGTTTGAGTGTGTTCAGAGGAGGCTGCAAGGATGATTCAGGGGCTGGAGCACCTCTGCTACAAGGACAGGCTGCGGGAGGGGGGATTGTTCAGTCTTGAAAAGAGAAGACTTCGGGGAGACCTAACAGCTGCCTTCCAATACCTGAAGGGAACCTACAGGAAAGCTGGGGAGGGACTTTTTACAAGAGTGTCCACTGATAGGACAAGGGGAAATGGGTTTAAGTTGAAGGAGAATAGATTTAGATTGGATTTTAGGAAGAAATTTTTCAGTACGAGAGTGGCAAGACTTTGGGATAAATTGCCCAGAGATGACGTGGCTGCCCCCTCCCTGGAGGTGTTCAAGGCCAAGTTGGACAGAGCCTTGAGTAGCCTGATCTAGTTGAGAGGCGTCCCTGTCCATGACAGGGAGGTTGGACTAGATGATCTCTAAGGTCCTTTCCAGCCTAGGCCATTCTATGATTCTGGACAGGCTTATTTCCCATAAATGGTAACGGCAGATGCCTAATAATGCCTGTGTTTGCTGTGTATAGGTTGCATTACATGGTGGATGGCAGCTGATGACAAATTTTGGAGTGGTTTTGTTTTGTTTTTAATTAAGGCAGTCAGGTAGACAAAAGTAATGTCAAGAGCAATACTGTATTAATAAGTTATTCAGAAAATAATTAGCTTTCACTTAGAAAACAAGAGTTGATAGACTGACAAACTGATACAGTCTCTAAAACATTTAAGAGCAGACTCGAACTGTGTGCAGTGCAATAAAGGATTTGAAACAAATTTATCGAAGGTTTTAACATTAAGACCCTTGCACTGACTGAAGTGGGCTTCCAACCCACTAAACCTCTATCAACTTTTTTGCCATAAGTCACTCTTTTATTTTCTCCACAAAAACGTTTTTAAAAGCCATATATCGACATGCTGAGTTCTTCTGCTGTAGAAAGCTGTAAATTTAGGATATAATTTTGCTTGTATTTTGGAGATAGTTTCCTCTGAAACTCTCAGCCTCATAACACTGACAGGCCTTATGACATAGAAAGGAATAGCAGTGTAATTGGTTTTGTTGATATGATTGCCTGACACTAGACAGAGTAGAAAAGACTGTAGAGACCTACTGAATCCCTTTTAAAACATGGCTTGCTAATATTTTTTTCTTTCTAGAGGAAAGGTAATTTGCGCTGGTTGTGTTGTCAGTTGTCAACGGGTTGCTATGGTGTGCAGCCAAGCTTCTAAACAGTGTTTTGTTTTGTTTTCTGTTCTTGCCTGGATTCCCCCTTTAACCTTATCAAAGCAGTTAAATTTCTTCAACCTATCAAGCTGAGCCATGTCAGCATCTTCAGATAGTCGCTGTCGACACGGCTGAGCAAAGCTGAATTGATCTTACAACCCTCAGGACATCCTGCACAGCGTGCATGCTCTATACTTTCACCACACGCCTGATTTAAAGTCCAGACCTTTCTAATTCATTGTTGGCAAGGTAAAATGCTTTGTGCCACTAATGTTATTTAAGATCTATCTTAATATTCTATTCCAGTAACCTTAGACTGTATGCTGGAGATAGAAAAGGAGGACAATGATGACATGCTTTTTTGCATTAAAAGCAAAACAACAAAAACACCACCTAACCTGAAACAGCAACAACAAAAGCCCACAACTCAAGTTGAGCTGTACCTGTCTATCTGAAAAAGTAGGAACAAAACAAGATGAGTTACATTAGAGAACAAAGTGTGGCTGACAAGGCTTTCGGCTACTCTCCATGAAGAAGTTGACAAGTGAATGGCTGTTTTCCAAGCTGTTAGGCACTCAAGTTACTGCACATTTGTATCCTATATGTTTTCCATTAGCAGACACACACAGTGACAGTAACCCATGAATCTCAAGAATCCTGTCCTTAACAGTGTGAGCACAAAAATAATCTGGATTTTGAAAAATAGGGAACTTCATAACCAGGTTACCAAAGTCATGAAGAGATCCCCAGGCCCAGAACAACAGATGATCTTAACTACTTGTTCTGCTTACTTTATTCCTCAATAGCATTCCTAACTTCTAACTAGAAAAGCAAAATAAAATCTCCTAGAACAAAATATCACTTTGTTTTCCATAAGGTCTTTGTTTACGTATTTAGATGCCTACCCGCTTGTGTGCATATTAGTTAACAGCTATTTACAGAATGGCCCTCAGAGAGATGACAGACAGTTATTGAGGAGCTAGTTTCAGTGCCACTACTAGATGAGCAAAAAATGCATAAACTTGTGTAGTTGTAGTCTATGAAGAAAAGCCCACTGATATTTGGGGAAAGAAGTTACAACATTTGAAAAATAAAGGACCGAATTCTCATCACATCTTCCCGAGGCTAGCAGAGGCCTGACACTGCTCACTGCGTGGGACTGCTCCTTGAATGAAATGGAGTAACACTATGTTTCAGCCCTGGAGTTCCTCCATTACTAATGGCACTAGTTTGGGGATGCTAAGCACCCGTGGGATTAACAGAGCAGAGTTTCCTGGGGCTCTCCGTGTGATGGACTATTTATGCTGGAGTGCAGAAAAAGAAGGAGTGACTACATTGCTACATAAGCAGGAAAGACTCATCTGCCGCTGATCTGCACATTCACTTTGCAGAGCCTAGTTAAAGAAATGAAAAGCAGAAACTTTATAGCAAAATCCATATATGTGAAAATCCTATTTGTGTAAACATAGACAAAAGCCTCTCCTACATACTGTCACTCACAAGGTCTTTGGGGTTTTGTTAATGCATTGCTAAAATGAAACACTGCAGAAACTGTTTGTCAACTGAGATGTGTGCAAATTCCCCACACAGTAGTTAATTGCCCAGAGAAATAGTCCATTAAAGTAATTAAGTTATACAGGAAATAGATGTGGAAGCCTGGATTGTGTTTTTGTGCTAGAACAAACAAACTCATATGACTTGGGAAACAAAGACTTGGGAACCTGGCAAGCAAAAATCTGCCTGTTTTCTGACTCAGTGGAAATAAGGGATATGAAAACTGAGTAAGTGGCAGAGGAAAATTGTCCTTTAATACAAATCAGAAAGCAAATAATGATTAACAGAGCAAGAATTAAGATAGAATTGAGGATTTCTTCTGAAATGGGAATTCTCAGCCTGTGGTGACAAGATTATTGTAATAGCAAAGGACAATTGTGAGCAATAGCTACTAAAATGTCATCGTCTTATTATCAATAAAATACACTGACAATATGGATTAATTTGTTCATCTCTCAAATACTTACTTACTGGAGCATTCTGATTTCAGAAACTGATATTCAAAAGCATTTTAGACCTCATTTCCCTTAAGACCAAGGAGAATTTCCATTTATATATTATTTTCTTTTACCTAAAAAATCACTGTTTAATCATCTTTCATTGTTTTTTTTTTTCAGAGTCAGGGAACACACCTCTCAGGCAGCATTCACAAGAAAAGATTCAACTACAATTCTATTAACTTGAATGGAAGCAAATGGTTTGGAAGGTAATTTTATTTGTATCTACATTGTGATAGATTGTAATTATTCCAGAATTCACTTGTTGGAAATTTTATGTTAAATAAAAAAATACATTGAGATGATAAGTCATTGTATTGTCCCTGCCTTACTTACCCAGACCAGGAAGACAGTCAAAAGTGGTGATGGTTTGTCATTTTATCTCTGATTGCAAAGACAGTGATTTCCTTAGTAGTCAGTTGTTGCCTGTTAGATTACAGGCAATAATAATGAATACACCATCCCTCCTTTGTTTGCTCAGCCATAATGCTGATCTATAAAATCTCCTACAATCTAAAATCACTGCTAATGCACTCTGTGCTGGGCTTTTCTCTGTAATGCAGATGTGAATCAAAACAACTGGAACAAACATAGAAAAACAAAGAAAAAATAAATAAAAAAACCAGAGAATCATAAAATGTAAAGTTTCAGCCATAATTCACCTAGAATTTTTAGAAAATTAACAATGTGAGAAATTCTTGCATGAGAACACCTTGGAAAACAAAGGGCTTTTTAACCCCAAATTACAGGAGTAAGCAGTTGTGTATTCACCCTCAAAAGATAAAGAGTCCCTTGGGGCAGTTGAATGGTGTGTGACTTGCACAGAAGCAGCATTAATAGTCAAAGGAATCCGAGGGACCAGCATTTCTCAGGCACATCTCTTCCATGAGGTTTCCTGGGATGACAGTAAATCAACACGTTTTGGAGACAACTTCTGGAGAAAAGGGATCAGAAGGAGTAAACAGACCAGCTGATACACCCTGGTATTTTCTTTTTTTAAACGAAAAATTTTGGTTAGCCACAGAGCTAGTGTTTGCTGTCTATAGCTGTATTTCCTACCTAGTAACTTGCTGGACAGTAGGCGGATACTTGGAAGAGCTGATATTGGCACAACTGCTAACCACCCACATTAGTTCACCTTTCCACACCAAGAATCCTGGGTCAATGTCCCAACAGAGTACATCTCAGCCTTCTTGTTACCACACAGCCTCTGTTGCACTCAGCTACTGAGAGCTGGTGAAAAGAAACACCTCAGCACTACTCTATATAATTAAGCTCTCATGGAAAAAAAACAAGTGAGAAGATTTTTTCTGACCAAAGTACCCTCTTCTACCGCAGCATCAGCTCAGGTGCCTTCATATCATCTCCATAACAAAAGTTAAATGGAAGGATTTGGAAAGCACAAACACAGGCTATCATATATGAAGTTTTGACTGCTGTCCCACATACAACAATTGAAAATAAGCTTATGTGTCTTGAGGACTAGAAATAATAAGTATGTTTGGCACTATTCTCTTTAAAGGGGTTAATAATAGGGGCTAGTTGTGGAATATTTTGGATATTTCATAAGGCACTACTGTTCTTCTTCCTGCATGTATTTAGAAGGTTTTATTGTATTTTCTAGTTTGTTGCAATGGGTGAAGAGATCAAAGGAGGACAGTATATAGTAGCCTTGTGTCCCGAAGTGAAATTATGATTCAGTTATTAGCTTTGCTACTCAGAAGCGTACATGAACTAATGCAGCATCTATCCACTTTGCCTTATCTATTGTGACAAGCCTCCGGGGGGCTGATCCACATGAAATTCATTTCACATCTCATTCATGGAGCGCCTGGGATTTGAAATACCTTTCTGCTCTTCTACGTTTCAATAAGCTAGACTGCACAGACCCATTGCCAACAAAAAGTATGAAAGTAAACTTCTCTGTAGGGATTGTTCTTTCATATTTCCTGTGATGCCACTGGAGATGCACTGTCACTCATTGCAGGAATTGTGCACATGTGTACCTAGTACAAGGATGACTAGGAGAATAATCATACATTTCAAATCAATAGAAATATATTTTCTTATATTCTGGATAATAACAAAGCTTATGTCATATTAAGTAAGGAACATAGAAGATTATATTCAATCTGAGATATATGACAAAGAAACTTGATTCCATTAGCAAAAAATGCCCATACTCCCCTTTTATCTCCCTTTATCCCATTTTATTCCCAGTTCTCTCTTCAGAAACAAATACAAAAAAATGCAAAAGGGATTACTACCAGTTTGTAGCCTGCAATGCAGAAACCACTAGCAAAGGCTCCCAGGTGTGCAGCATTTTCAGCTGAGGGACATACACAAGCTAGCTGAGTTACATGGGATCAGAAAGGGTATTTTATAAAGCTGAATCCTGAGATTACTAAAGGACTGTAGTGGCAGTTTTAAGGTAGTCAGTATGGAGGAAGAAGCAAACATGGTTCTTCGATACCAGGTTTTTCTTTCACATCCTGAGAATGAATATTTGGCCATGGGATGAGGAGGAAGGAAGTTTCATGGTCTTGCTCTATACTGGCTGTATCCCCTGAGACAGGAGCCACACAAGCAGAAATATGTGCTGCCAATCCCTGACCTGAGGACACTTCCCGAATTCTTCTCGGCCTGTTAAGTCAGAAGAGCAGTATCACCCCACTGCCAGCACTGGTGCAACTGGTCCTATCGACCAAAATTCTGGACATGTGTTCACAATCCTGGTCATGCAAGACCTATTCTTCTCTTATAGAATCGTAGAATCGTTTAGGTTGGAAAAGACCTTTACAATCATTGGAGAACTGGGTAGAGAGAAATGTTATTAAATACTTAAAGTTAAGTGTAGAGTTTTGCATTTATGAAAGAACAATCCCATGTCCCGGTACAGCTTGGGGACTGACTTGTTTGAGAGCAGCGTAGGAGAAAGAGATCTGGGAGTCCTGGTGGACAGCAGGATGCCCATGAGCCAGCAATATGCCCTTATGGCCAAGAAGGTCAATGGCATCCTGGGTTGTATTAGAAGGGGAGTAGCTAGTAGGTCGAGAGAGCTTCTCCTGCCCCTCTACTCTGCCCTGGTGAGGCCACATCTGGAATATCATGTCCATTTCTGGGCCCCTCAGCTCAAGGACAGGGAACTGCTTGAAAGAGTCCAGCACAGAGCCACAAAGATAATGAAGAGAGTGGAACATCTCCCTTGTGAGGAAAGGCTGAAGGAGCTGGGTCTCTTTAGCCTGGAGAAGAGGAGTCTGCGGGGTGACCTCATTAATGTTTATAAATATGTAAAGGGTGAGTGTCAGGAGGACAGAGTCAGCCTCTTCTCAGTGATGCCCAATGTCAGGACAAGGGGCAAGAGGTGCAAGCTGGACTATAAGAGATTCCACAAAAATATTAGGAAAAACTTTTTCCCTGTGAGGGTGACAGAGCACTGGAACAGGCTGCCCAGAGAGACTCCTTCTCTGATGACACTCAAAACTCACCTGGACATCTTCCTGTGTGACCTACTGTAGGTGATCCTGCTTTGGCAGGCGGGTTGGACTAGATGATCTTTCAAGGTCTCTTCCAACCCTTAAACATCCTGTGATTCTGTGAAAAGACTTCTAAGATCATCAAGTCCAACCATTAACATCTACACGTCTTTTAAATATCTCCTGGGACAGTGGTTCAACCACTGCCCTGGGCAGCCTGTTCACCTTTTTAGTGGAGACTTCTTCCTAATATGCATTCTAAGCCTCCTCTGACAACCTGAGATCATTTCCTTTTGTCCTATTGCTTGTTACATGAGAGAAGAGATGACACACACCTCTTCCATGTGCTCGGTGAGGTCATAGGTATCTTTTCCCAACAAGTGTCTTTTCTTTCTTCTGCTTCCAATTTCTTCCCACACAATCCCATATCCACAGCCCTCCCCAGAGATTACCCTCCACATAGCTCCTCAATCCTTACAGGGTCGCTGGCTGTCCTCTGGACCTCCTGTATCATGGGGCGATGCCCTCCTTCTCACCTCATCTGCTCAGCAAAGAAAAGCCCCTGCAGAAGCCAAGCTGCAAATACACATGAAACAAAAGAGAGAGGCAACTTCTCAATCGATGCTGAGTCTGCTCCAGCACTCATTCAGCCTGGACCTTCACTTGAGTCTGTCCCCTTGTCCCCTGAAATTATCCCAAGTTCTCAAAAGCTACTTGAGGAGAGGTATCGGTGGAAAGCAAGACCAGAGTCCTTCTTTTTAGAATATCAAGCAAAAAATAATCCTTAAGGCACCATACAGTATAATAAGCAAAGTTATATCACTGAAGTACTTTCCTTCAGCTAAGTAATCAGTGCTCAGACTATGTGTGAAGATAACAGTACCACAGATGGAGAAATAAGATTTGTTTGATAAGATATTCTAGAATCCTTACAATTAAACATATTCTGAATATTTTTGTAAATTCTTATGGAACAAAATTTAGATGGATGTGAACTGAATTTTTCCTTAATTTCAATATTCATAAGGATTTAATTAATTCCTCCTAGACACTCAATTTTACATGCAGTATGCTGTAACATAAATAATTTTAACATTTACAGTATCATCTCTAATAATATGTCCTTTTTTTTTTAATAAGATTTATCAAAATAATCTTACCCAAGTGGAACAGAAAATAGCAATTTACATCTTTGGTCTAAACTGACATGCATTCATAAGTTCTTGGCAGATTTTTCTTATTTGGTGCAATTTCTCCAATAGTTTGTAAATTACAAAATGCACAACACTGAAGAATCTACAAATAAACAAAGGAGCTCTTTTAGACAAGGGCCTCTCCACACGTATAATTTTCTGCTTAAAAAAGCTTTATGTTTGATCACCCACACACATTCTGTTTCCTAGTGTTGGTTTTATAAATCAGTGACAGGTCTTGCAAACCGTCCTTTTCCTTTAAACACTTGTACCAAGCGATTATACCCCTATATCTTGCAGTTACTTTGTTTAAAGTGTTCTTCCACATGCATACACAGAATAATATGCAACTCATTATATGCAACACTTTAAGGCTGAGCTTATGAACTAAGGTAAATATTGTTTCCCTTATAATAGAACACAAGCTTTGCTCCCATTGCAGTCCTGTTTTCTTCATGAAATGGCATTAAATCAGCATGAGAGTACACTGTAGTTTTTCAGAAACCTACAGCTAGTGAGCATAACTTGTTTTTAAGACTTTTCCTTACGTAGTATGCCACATCTAAGTAGTTAATAACAATGAAATTAACAGTTAAGCAAATTATTCTTAAAGGTCATCTATCACTGTTGAATTGTTTGATGTATGTACAACATAGATGTGATTCTTAAAACACTACACTGAAATAATGCAATATTGCCTTCAGTGTGGGATTCTTCAGCGTAGGGCACAAAATAATACTCCCTCATAACATACTTTGAATTGAAGAATATCTTGTAACTGGTTCTTCAAATGACAGTATGAATTGTATAGAAACTTATGCAAATATTACTTTAAGTACCTCACTATGAAGGCATGCTCTATCAGTTTATAATAAATTTAGATACTACACACATTTTCATGCAAAGCAAATAAGCATGGTTATTTCTCTATATATTGTATATTTATCATCTAAAATTGTGCTCTGGCACAAATTAATAGGGTCACTCTGTGAAAAAGACATGCAGTATTAGAAAGTACTGTTTATTATGTTGGCAGGTATAATGTTTACTGTCCTGAACTTTTGAGTCCCATGCTTTTGTGCTTTTGCATTTTTTTTATGCCAAACATTCTTAGGCTTATTTTCAATCAATATTTTTATATATTAGAATTTGTGGGGTTTTTTTTAATTCTTTAACATATCATATATTTTAATACTCAATTTAAATATTATGTGGAGAAAAAAAAGGAAAAAAACAGTTGTCACAACTGCAAGTTCAATATCCCAACCATTACAAAACCCTCTGATTCACAATTTCTTAAAGGCATGAGTTTTTTCCTCATATGGAGTCTATTCCTCTATTTTGTTCAATGTATCTTGTTACTGTCAATACAGGAAATAATATTAGGTTAAACTGTTTAGTTTAAGCACTGCATAACAACAGTACAATTTAAGAATGGAGGCAAACTACTGTCGAAGTTGGCTGTTGCATCCGTATCCAGAGACATAAAGCTGTAGATACACCAGATGCACTCAGGCAAACTAAACTCAGTTAAAAGTCAGTTATTCTTCCCAAAAAAAGATCTGTGATAGAAATTATAAATTATGACATTTTTGTTCTTTCTAATACAGTTAAATTCTATGGCATGCTGTATTCTGGATTATGTCAATCCAAATATTCAGCAGCCTCTTTCTAGTTCTGCTACAGCTTCTCTATAAGCTGTGCTTTTAGTTGTTAACATTGAAAATGAAGGAGTTATTTTTGGGGAGCTGAATCACCTATGCCACAAATTTCCTCCCCATTATCAAGCACCCCTGACCTAACGGTCAGTATCTAGGGGTTTCTTTTTCCTTTAACTGTTTAACTGGCAGATCACAGAATTACAGAATATTAGGCATTGAAAAGGACGTCGAAAGACCATCTAGTCCAACCCCCCTGCCAGAGCAGGATCACCTACAGTAGGTCACACAGGAATGCATCCAGACAAGTTTTGAATGACTCCAGAGAAGGAGACTCCACAACCTCCCTTGGCAGGCTGTTGAAATGACGAAAGGCAGAGACTGACAATTACTTGATCACTCCACCATTGAGATTGCTCCTTGTGCAAGGTGGATTCAGAATGCTGCTGTGTTTTGGTGAACAGTTTGTTGTACAAGGCCCACAAGGCAATGTGCACTCACAGCCCAGAAAGTCGACTGTATCCTGGGCCGCATCAACAGAAATGTGGCCAGGAGGTTGAGAGGTGACTCTTCTCCTCTACTCTGCTCTTGTGAGACCCCACCTGCAGTACTGTGTTCAGCTCTGGGACTCTCAGAATAAGAAAGAGCAGGTCCAGAGAAAGGCCACTGAAGATGACCAATGGGCTAGAAACCTTCCCTGTGAAGACAGTCTGAGAATTCGGGTTGTTAAGCCTAGGAAAGAGAAGTCTTCAGGGAGACCTGATTGCAGCCTTTATAAGAAAGATGGGGACAGGCTTTTTAGTAGGACCTGTTGCGACAGTAACTGTTTTAAACTAAAAGAGGGTAGATATAGACTAGATAAAAGAAAGAAATTTTTTACAGTGAGAGTGGCGAAACACGGGAGCAGGTTGCCCAGAGAGGTGATAGAAGTTCCATCTCCGGAAACATTCAAAATCAAGTCGGGTGGTGCTCTGGGCAACCTGAGTTAGGTAAAGATGTCCCTCCTCATTGTAAGCAACTTTGGACTAGATGGCCTTTAAAAGGCTGTTCCAATCCAAATGCTTCTATGATTTTGTCTACCACTATCAAGTGTGGGGTAAGAGATTTTCTGATGCACTTGAGAGTTCAAAATGCCTCCCTATGGCTGACAGAGGAGAAAACTGCAGCACTGACAAGAGGTGAACTGCATGGTGAAACAGTGCCTGGCTGACTCCTGGGCAGAAATCTTTTCTGCTCCTCTCAGCTGCAGTTCAGAAAATAAGAAAGCCTTTTAGCAACATCACAACTTTGAAATCTGACAGTGCTGATATTGAAATGTGGTGCATGGGACTTTTTATTCACTGCCTAACTCAGCTCCTGGTCTCTGTGTTACAGTGCAGCTGAGCAGCATCCAAACTGGTAACGTGGAGCTGGCTTATAATCTGGTAAAACAGTATGAGCCTTTGCGTGAGGCTTTACTGAGGTTTGTTAGACATTCTCCTGCAGCTGGAATTCTAATGCCATGTCTGCAGTGCAGACAGGCCTTATAAGTCTGTGGATTTGTGCAGAATGCACACTTGAGAAAGAAACTCTACACTGGGGAACACATTTGAAATGAAAGACAGGAACATCTCGATCTATTGTTAACAACTGTGTTACGGGACTAAAAGAACTATTAGAGACAGAGACTACCTTTGATGGTGAGTGTCACAAAGAGTGGCCAGGCTGCCATTCCCAGAAGCCTACTTTGTCCTCTGTGAGCCACTGTGTTAAAGACACAACTTCAGTCACTGTTGGCCAGCGATGCTGAAAGTTGCAGTTCTCCTCCCTTATTGTGGCGGCGCTCTATTCTCAGCATGGGCTGAGTGCACTGACCTCATTCTTACATGGGGGCTTGAAAGCAGGTAGAACAAGACATAAGACTTATATTAGCAGAAGGAGACAGAATGCTCCAAATTATTTTAATACTTTAACACGTGCTGTCATCCCAAGTCTGAACAGCAAACACAAAAAGGCAGACGGTCCTGAATCAAAACGTATGCTCTCTGCTATGTGAGAAATACAGCAGAGATGGATTTCTTTGCCTCCAACTCAACAATACCCTAGAGGACAGTTTTGTATTCAGCACTAAGAAATATCAGCATAACAGATGCTTTTCCCCTTTAGCATTACAGAGCTCCTTCAAAGTCTGCTCTGGCCCTGATTTTCCAGTGTGGTTAGCTGCTGTGAGTCAGCATCGTCGAAAACCAGGTCCCACAATTGTTATTCTGTCCTGTGACTCCTTTTTTGCACATTTGAATATATACAAGGCATAGTGTGGCCACGGAAGTTTAATTAGTAAAACCCACAAATTAATCATACAGATGAAATTGCTTGTATCTATCTAGCACTCTGATATTTACTTATAGAGTAATTATTATCAAATGTCTAAGATAAAAGCCTCTAGACAGAAATACTATTATCATTCAACTGCATATTTATAGATTTCAAACCCCAAACTCCAAACCTCCAACTATGCTGAGAAAATTTATAAAGTCACAGTAAGACTCAAAACAAAGGAAATAAATAAAACATTAAGGTTGAAAATGCAGTCATGAGATTGTGAGCTCCTTGGAGCAAAGGCTTTCCTCCTTATGTAGTATCTAGTGAAGTGTCTAGCACACAGTGGGTATTACTCAACGTAATTATTATCCTCTTAATGTAAAACTTGCACATCACAGTTTCCATGATTTCTTTTTTTTCTTACTTTTTGCACTTTTTGAAAGATTTCTGTTAGACCCTGCAGGCTATAAGACAACCTAGCAGCAATTCTGAGGCTCATGTTTTTAAACACTTAAAGAGGTCTTAGTGCAAAGCCACTGGAGTATATGGATGGAAAATGCTAAACAAGTTTTTATTTAGGTCTGTATGAATTATGACACAAGACATCACTGGCTATTACTCATATAATAACATTCCAAGGGATTTTCTTGTTTCATATTTTCTGAACTCCTGTGCAACATTCCTCAAGATTCCTGTATTTTTTTACTGACTTTAGAGGAATACAAAAAGTTTTTATCTACATGGAGTAGTCCTCTGCAGGACTTCTCTTGCCTTCTCAAAAATGTGTTAGTATAAGGACTCGGTTTTTAAAGGTACTTAACAACCTATCTTCCAAAGAATTAAGGACAAGTTTGGCATTTAGCTATTTTGAGAATGTTGACCCAAATTGTGGTGCTTTCAGAGGTGTTGTGGCATGCTGACTTCCAGTGGAGGCTAAGTAGAAACATATTTCAGTTTGAGTAGAAATTCTCAAAATTAATAACACATCTCAGAAAGTTCCCAAGAGGCTATAGACTATAGGAGTTTCAGGCAGGATATCTTTTCCTTGATGTATAACATATATAGTTTCAGAATCTCATGAGATAGTAGCCATTACTTTAGTATATGACCTTTCAGGCTATGCAGAAAAAAAATCAGAGGACAGTTTATACCATCAAAAAGGAAATCCTGTTGAAAACTCCAAACAAACAAAAAAAACCTCAGCAAAAAGCAACAAAACACTAACCACCTGTGCTAGTTTGAGCTAAACAGATCTAATTCTGTTCAGTGATTTCACTTTTCAACTTGTTCTTTTCTAAGAAGCTGCACTATCCAAAGTTAACAGTATTTTGTTGCAGACAGTGTCTGTTACTAGAAGCAGTAGTTCTGTAAACGGATGTTTACAGTTACTGCCAGGGACTGGTTTGCAGAAAGGCTCTTGCTGATACTTGCACCTATAGTGACCAAGGTCACTGCTGAATCTCATGTGCCACGCTGGGGGTGCTGGGCAGTAAAAGGGGTTGAAACTCTGCTGAGTAACAGACAGGACAGGTGACAAACAAGATTATTCCATTCCATAGCCGCTATATTCAGTACTAAACCAAGGGATCTCGAGGGTTAAGGTCTTCTTCAACGGCTGGCATCCATTCTTCCGCCCTTGATTCAGGTCCTGACTTCCCAAATCCAGCTCCTATATCCAGCTCCCTGCTGTTGCTGAGCCTGGGGATTCCCTGGTGCTGCCTGCTCTACGGCATCAGTGGCGATTGCCATCAAGCAGGAGTTGGGTTGATACAGGTTTTGTATATATTTGTATGCAGTTCATTATTTTTATTATTTTGTTATTAGTATTGTTATTGTTTTATTAAAGCTGTTTTAGTTTTCTTTTCCAATCCCTAAGTGTCTCTGTCTTACTCCCTTTTCCTTCATATTTGGGAGGGAAAGGGGTTAGAGAGAATCTGTCAGCATTTAGTGGCTGGCCCAAACCTAACCCTTGAAACCACCTTTCTTGCTCAAGGAGCTTGCACTCACACCCTCCAAGAATTTAGCTTTTCTTTTGAAAATGGGAATTCCACAGAAAAAACCCTATGTCATATGCAGATGTGCTGTTGTGACCAAAATTATCTGTGACTTTACGAGAGTGCAAAAAGGTGGGATGTGTTGCATTATTTGCTCAAGGAGTTTCTAGAAAAACCAACATTGTGCACGATCTGTGGGGCAAGCATGCAGATTGACAAAAGAGGATGTCAGTTTGACCTCCAGTCACTTTTACCCTTTGGGAAAGCTTAGTATGACGACAGGCACTCAAACCAAAAACTGCTGCACAGTGTCTGCCTTAATCTGTCAAAAATCTTGGATTACTTTTCAGAGCTTTCCTGGTTTAGCAGCTTCTGTCAAGCTGTAAATAAAGGAGATCATGTGGAGATTTCTTCTACCAGTCATGGAGATATCACTTGTTCACTGACTAGCTGGCAGTTTTTCATGGCAAGTCTGCTCATTCATTGGAATTTGTGCCTGTTGCCTAAGTGACCAATAATCCACTTGAAGAATGAAAAAGAAGTTACTGAGGTGCCAAGGGACTCTGTCTAGAAATGGGAAAGATTTGACAGCTGAAAAATATGTGTTTGTAGCGTTGTTTGGTTCATTTTTCCAGGGAGAGCTGAACTCACAGAAGGCAGGCAGAGATCACTAAAACTCTTTTGCACATAGATTAACTTGTAATTCACTTACACATGCATGTGGGAATACAGCTTCTCAGACCAACTTCCTTCAGCAATAATGCGGTTTATGCTTCTGCTCTTGTGTTTTAATGAAAGTCATGAGATTAAAAATCCTCCCTAGTGACTGCTATCCTGGAGTTGAAATGTAAGAAAATGGATCATATATGGTACCTAGAAACCACAGCGATGGCATTTTTAGAAAAAAATTAGAGATCACTTGTAATGTGACATGGCTTCTCATGGGATTTAATAATCCTACTCAGAAAAATTAGCTTACTTAACTCAATTGCTCCTTTGGGACTTGCAGATAACGCACCTTTAAGTCATGTATGCATGGTATCAAGCACAGTGTCACTTATGCTTTGAGGTGTTCCATAATGTAAACTCTAATTATGGAGAAAATTCTAATCACATTAACATAGCATTATATTGAAACAGGAACTGTTTTACAGGAGAAGCAGTGAATTTCATTTTGTTTGGAGTTTATACACATTCTGGTCCTGGACCATAAGAATAAGTCCTGGACATTGCAGTTAGATAAACAAATCATGAGATTTGTTTATGAGGAAATCATGAGCAAATCTTTGCTCACTGAGGGACTCCAGATTTTATTCTCTCTGCCCTGACTAATCAAGTTTGTGATGCAGACTATGTAGCACTGTGTCCTTTCACTTTTACGGTGGCAATCTCTTACCCTTCTCCCAATGCTCTGCTGCTCTTACTCCTTTGAGAAGTGCTTGACAAGTGAGCAGTCCCATGATTTCCAATAACAAGAGAAGCTACTCTGTATGAGCAAGAGTGGCAGAGCTGGTCCTGAGAAATGGAAGAATATCATTACTGCTTATTGGCTTGCTGCTGCTCTGACAACTACAGATCTGAGCATCACTATGGGAGACCACGTGACAAACAGATTGAGGGACACACACACAAGTGTATTTCGTGAGAGAGTGGCAAGAACAAGACAGAGGAGATATTCTTTAGGGAAGATAAGACAGGGTGTTTAAAACAATGGGGCATTATCTGTTTTAAGTAACAAGTAGTAACATCCAATTTAACAAGCATTGCTTACTGTAGGAAGCTTAATTACTCTTCAGAATGCGTTCAATACAAAATTTCTCAAGCTGATTACTTCAGCTGAACGTCAATATATTACATCCTAGCCACTTCAGTAGGAACTGCTACATGGCAGCCAAATTTTCTTATGCTCCATGACGTGATGAAAAATCATTTAATGATCTTTTGAGGTCCCTTCCAACTTCTAACATTCTGTGATTCTATGTTGCATTTTGCATCTGTGTAAATAATTTTTGTGTTAACATGCATTAAGGATGATCAATGTGGCTTCCCCAATGCAGCAGTTTTGACTGCATGAAGTGCTTTAGGGCATTGTGAGAAAACTGAGATTTAGAGTGGATTCTGCAGTTTTACATTGATTTAAGCTTGGCTTGATATAGACCCACTCTCCCCATCCCTCCAGCTATCCTTTCACACCTCCTCCTCCCTTCAGCCACCAGTGAGGCTCTGAGTCCTCTCCCTCTTCTCACAGCAGTGATAACCCTGGCACCAGTGGTTCATGGACCTTTGGCCAGAATAACTCGTACCACAGAAGAGACATTGCCATGAGTAGGGACAGGCAGGTGTCCTGGTTTGAGATAAACAGAACCAATTCTGCTCAGTGACTTTTACTTCTCAGCTCAGTCTGTTCTTAAAGGCTGAACTTTTATAGCAGCATGTTTAAAAACCAGGACAGCAAGAAAGCACAACAGGGATAAGATAGAATACCGCAAAATCAGAGTAAGAGAATGCAGAGAAATCTTAAAAATGAAGATTCAAGGAGAGATGGCTGGGGCTGGCAGTACTGCCAGCAAAATGAGTCAGGTATCAGTCTGGAGCGCTGGAGGTTGCTTCTAGGGACCTCCTGGGAAACTTAAGAGAGAATTTGTGTGGTACCTGAAGCAGGCACATATTTTCCTATTCTTTTAGGAATGGAAGTCAATTCTCAGATCTTGTTTTGGCATGATATGCACCCTCAGTTTTCCCATGCAGTGCTGCCTCCAACTTTCACAGTACATGTACTTGTGTAGCTGTATTGGGTTGGCCCGGCCAGATTTTGGCAGTGGGGGGGGGAAGATGCAGGGTGGCTTCCACAAGAAGCTGCTAGAAGCTTCCTTAGTCTGATAGAGCCAATGTCAGCTGCCTCCAAAGAGGGACCCACTGCTGGCCAAGGCTGAGCCTATCAGTAAAATGATGGTAGAGGAATGCCTCTGTGAAAGCATATTTAAGAACGAGGGAAAAAGTACTATGCCACAACAGCTGGCGCAGAGATGGAGGAGTGAGAATCTGTGAAGACACCAAGGTCAGTGAAGAAGGAGAGGGAGAGGATGTGCTCCAGGTGCCGGAGCAGAGAGTCCCCCAAGTCATGGTGAAGCGGGTTGTCCCCCTGCAGCCCATGGGTGGGGTGTAGATGTCCACTGTGGGGCAGAGGACCTCATGTCATGTGGGTGGATGCCTGAAGAGGGCTGTAGCCCATGGGAAGCCCACATCGGAGCAGGTTGCTGCTAGAACCTCTAGTCTGTGGAAGAATGAATGCCCACGCAGGAGCAGGTTGGCTGGTGGGACTTTTGTGACGCTGCGCAGGACTCACGCTGGAGCAGTTTCCCTGAAGGACTGCACCTCAGATTCACGAGGGATGGGTTGCCCACCATGAGATGTCTCGCATTGGTCAGTTTGTGATGAATTGCCCTTTGTGAGATGACTCAAGCTGGAGAAGAGAACGTGAAGTTTGTCTCCCGTGAAAGGGACCTCACAATGGCCCTGGGGAAGTGTGAAGAGTCCTCCTCCGGAGTGAAGAAGTGGTGGAACTAACATTGGATGAACTGACCATAATCCCCATTCCCTGTCCCCCCGTGCCACTCGGAGGGAGGAGGTGGAGAAACTGGGGTTGATGTTAAGCCCGGGAAGAAGGGAGTGATGGGGGGAAGGTGTTTCACTTTTAAGATCTGTTTGCTTTTCTTATTTCTCACTACTCTCCTCTGATTTGTTCTTTATAAATCTAATTTCCCCAAAATCAAATCTGTTTTCCCTGAGATGGTGAATGAAAGTGATCTCCCCATCCTTATCTCAAATATTGAGCCCTTTGAAATATTTTCTTCCCCTGTCTAGCAGAGAAGGGGGAGTGAGAGAGTGGCTGTATGGGCACCTGGCTGCCAGCCAGGGTCAAACCACAACAGTAGCTGATGGTAAAACATAAGTAAATAAGTCCTGTTTGGTGTTCTAAACATGCTCACTTTTCACTACTTGACAAACCGAAAAATAGAATCCATCTTCACTTTTAGTCATTAAGACCCAATAAATGATGCAGGAAATTAGGTACTCATACTTCTGACCACTGGTCATGTACAAGTAGTCAAATCACTATATTTACCAATGATGTCCTTATGCACCTAATTATGCATAGTTTCAGAGCATTTAAGATTTAGGATTATCAGCCCTGCCATGAACTGAGCTGCCCCAGATTCTGTTCAAAAAAGGGGAAAGGATTTTTGTAAGGCAGTAGATGACTTTCAGGACACTAGTTGTTGAAAAAACAGGTTTTCACTTCAGAAAGACACATTACTAACCTTTGTAAAAAAGCCTTAATTGTGTTTTGAACTATGGTCTGACCATATTATAAGCACTGAATCCAAAAGAGGAATTTACAACATTACAACATAGGTAGTCTGCTACAATGAAAACATTTTGATTTTGCTGAAGTCTCTATCATAACTGCTTTCATCTGGGACTGGTAGTTTTGGGCCATTAATCAGCAATGAAAGACAGACATAACATGCTACTCCTTTGAACCAGTTCAGCTAAAACATTGCAATATAGAAGTCTGATCAACTGAAGCAGTGGGAGACACTTGGAAAATCTTTGCCTACTGAGGAGAAAAAAACCCTAAAAATAATATCTTGAGTCATGCTACTGCACCACTGATGTTGGGAAACAACATTAGTCCATTTTTCCCTCATGTTTCTGTTAAAGGTTTCTCACTAAAGACTAAAGCCAATGGCAAAACATATTCTGAGGTGTGGGCTCTCAAAACTCTACATCCCTCACTTGTCTTCGTACAAGAAGTATATTTCAGTTCCTATATTGCTAAAAAGCAACTATATCTGGGAATTATCAGAGCAATAGGCAACACATATGTCAGACAAAGTAGGACGATGTTGGGTTTGGAGCACAACCCTATCCTAATCTCCTGCAGAAGGAAGAAACAGCTCAACAAATTGTCTTTGCCCAGGGCTCTGCTCCCAAAGACCAGGTGATGCTCACTCAGATGAGACCTCTCAAGTGAAAGAAAACCCCTGTCAGAAGACAACAGTTAGTAGGCAGCTTCATCCCCAGGTCTGTCATCTGCCCAGCAAAGTTTGCAGTAATTGAAAAATATGTTTCTGAAAGGATTTCTTCTACTATGCTTGTCAAAACTCTGACATGTTAAGCAGGGACAAAGAGCGGGACAAACATGACGTATACCCTAAAGACAAATCACTGTTAATTTTCCCCTAGCTACAAAGCACTGGCAACAATCCCAAATTCTCAGCAGATGATACATGCATGACATGTCCTCCTGTACCCTAAACCCAGACGAGTCTGCCATTCTTACAGCAATTACAATGTTAGTTAAGTTATAAGAGGCAGTCTAGGACTGTGAGGCATGAACATATGACAAACTGAAGAAATTTGGAGTTGGATAACAGGCCAGGCACTCTACTTGGAGATCAAGACAAAATTAATTTCTATGTCTTCATCACTTCTGACAACAGCCTCGCTACGGTTCAATCTGCTGACTGAAAACCCACTGCTGCCACCCGGTGTTGCTGTGCCAGCATTGGCCTGCTTCTACCGGGAACAAGCGCTGGACTTTGCACGCAACACTGGCATTTCGAGATGGAGGTTGACGACTTCTAGTGGGAAACAGCAGAGGAAAAAGCAATGTATATACATACTTAGTGTTCGTGTGCATGATTAGGGCTATCAAAGGCATCGTATTGCGTAAAGAAATCTCAGGAAGCAACACGAAATAACGGTGGTTATTCAGCTGTCAGAGAAGGTGTCAATAGGTAGACTATTTAACTGGGTACCACACACATGCAAATTAAATCCCCATGAAATGAAAGAGGAGCAAGTGACTAGCAACAGCAGACCTTTCTTCATTTAGGTAAACCACTTTCTTTCAAGTTTCATTTCATACATTTTCTTCAGCAGTGCTGCCTTGATAAGTAAAATTAATGCATTTGTTACAGCCCAGGGAATGAGCTGTAGGTTGAAAGGTAGATTGAAAAGAAAAGCATACATTCATTGTGATTTTCCAGGTGATCAGTAATATTCAGGAACCTAACCTGTCTTGCACTCCAAATTGATTGTTTTACCCAAGATAATTAAAACCTACATTTTTTCGAGTGCAGCAGCTGCTTGTGAATGTCAATGTTTGGCCGGAAGCCTTTTCTCAAGACAATTCACAAAGCAGTATCTGTTAATATGCTGTCCTGTGGGGAGCATGTTGTGATTGAGAGACTTCTGCTCATCAGACCATTCTCATTATTATCAGTTTTGCACTGAGTTATTCTTCTGTGACAGGTTTGCTTTCATTTTGTTCAGAGGAAATTGAGCTAAACGTTGTTTTCTATCGCATTCTCTTGAGAAGGAGCAATGCAGGAATGTAAGAATAGGGAGAAGAAATTCAACTCTGTAGGACTTACCAGGTTTTTCTTATATGGAATAATAGAACTGTTTGATTGCTAGAACATGGGGCAGGTTGCAATAGAAACTTCCATCATCCTTAGAAATGGCACCGGCTGTAGATTGTGAATCAATTAAACTAGTAGAAAAATAATTTAGGCTGCATAGGATACCTCCAGTTCTTGGATTCTCCCAGGCCTGCTGTCAAACTTGACAGAAGCATGGCCAAAACAGGAGACACCACCTCAGTGAGAGTTCCCCCAGCTGACTCAAGCAAACTGCTGCCTCCTAGCTGTCTCACCAGAATTGGTGATCGTGCTTCCCTTGCACTGACTCTGGGCCATTCTCTGGTGGGTCAGGTCAGTTCACTAGGATGATGAAAAGCCACTCACTGCTTTACAGTGTTACCTTTAGTAAGATGCACTTGCTCACAGAAAACCTTGATGAGACCTAGACCTGATGCAAAGAAGGCAAGGGGAGCGGGAATATCCAAGGCAAGGGACAAGGACTCCTGCTGCAGTATTCCAGTCATATGACTTAACACTATCAGTGCTTTGGTTATCAATAGACATTAATTGGTAGCTAGAATTTTTGGGACTGATGAAAGATTTCTTTGTGTAACACCAACAAGACTTTCCTTCTGTGAAGGAAGATACAGTTGAGTATATTGTCAATACATTCAAATCTGAGCAAAGATTGACAGACACACCAAAGAAATCATAGAATCATAGAACGTTAGGGGTTGGAAAGGACCTCTAGAGATCATCTTGTCCAATCCCCTTGCCAGAGCAGGCTTCCCTAGGTCAGGCCACACAGGAAGACATCCAGGCAGGTTTTTAAAATCTCCAGAGAAGGAGACTCCACAACGTCTCTGGGCAGCCTGTGCCAGTGCTCCGTCACCCTCACAGTAAAGGAATTTCTCCTCATGTTGAGGTGGAATTTCCTATGTTCTAACTTAAACCCATTATTTCTTGTTCTACTGCTCAGCACCACTGAAAAGAGATTGCCTCCTTCCTCTTGACACCCATCCCTCAGATATTTATATACATTAATAAGATCCCCTCTCAGTCATCTCCTTTCAAGGCTTAACAGCCCCAGTTCTCTCAGTCTCTCTTCATAGGAGAGATGTTCAAGTCCCTTAATCATCCTCATAGCTCTCCGTTGGACCCTCTCCCATAGGTGCCTGTCTCTCTTGAATTGGGAAGCCCAAAACTGAGCGGAATATTCCAGGTGTGGTCTCACCAGGGCGGAGTAGAGCAGGAGGAGAACTTCCCTAAACCTGCTGGACACACTTTCCTTAAGGCACCCCAGGATCCTATTGGCCCTCTTGGCCACAAGGGCCCATTGCTGTCCCATGGACAACTTACTATCTACTAGGACTTCGAGGTCTTTGTCCACAGGTCTGCTTTCCAGCAGGATGTCCCCTAACCTGTACTGGCACCTGGCATTATTCCCTCCCCAGATGCGGGACTCTACACTTGTCCTTATTGAACTTCATGAGGTTCACCTTTGCCCAGCTCTCTAGTGACTGTTTTCTTCACCTCGTATGGCAGCCAACCCTGATGTCAAATACATTATGGTAAATAATTGGAATTCAAACAATGGCCTGTAACACATCAACTGGAGCTCCCATATACTAATGTAGCTCCTATGGAGAAGTGACTGAGGGTCAGTAGTCCCGTTAAGCTTTCAGCGAAAAGCAAGTCAAGTCTTCCTCTACAATCTGCCTGCTTCACATAACTCTGAGAAGTTAACATCTGAATTGAGGCTCTAGTATTTCTATGGAGAAAGGAGCTTCAAAGCAACATAAATACAGCATGCAGGCAAGTGAGTAAACATATACATGACAAAGTCAGATAACTGAGAACGGAGGGACAGGCTTGTATACAAAGAACAACAAGAAAAGATATTTTTAAGTGTAAGTGTAGTTGGTAAAATATGGGTCAATTTTCATGTAAGAATAAACCGTTTTTGTTGGAATGCTATTCATTAATATTAAAAATGTTTTATGAAGAAATGCTTCTTATCAGTTCCACCTTTTGTTTTGCATAGAAGTTTGTGTTTCAGTTTCCTCCTGTGTCTTTCCTGAGACCTCAATGACTAGTGCTAACAGAATATGAATTCTGAAATCCAAGCATTTGAAAGAATGAAGAAAACCTCTTTTAAAACTCCCTTACTTCAACCAGTTCTGCAAGAGTAGATCCTAAAGTTAACAAGTTCCAGTTTTGTTTTCCTGTCTCATCTTTATCTATTCTGCAAGTCCTTTAGTTATACTGTTTCCATAGAAGCCTTTGTGCTTTCAAAATAAATTGAAAAGCTACTGCTTCATGGCAAGTTAGCCCTATCAGAGATGAAAAATCAACAGCTTATTTAAGCTCTCATTATTTAATTCAAATGTTATGACTGAAATGCTACTGCATTACAGTAGATATCCGTGAAGATATAGCAAATTAATTAGCAATGAAGGAGCAAATAAACTGTTAGCATTTGAGCACAAGCAGTAACCACCTCTTAAATACCCATTAACTGTTGCTTCATTGATAATAAATTACAATACACCATGTAAGAACTACCTGAACAGCAAATGATCTTACAACTGATGCCCAGGTAAGAAGTAAAAAAATTAATTCATGCTAGTAAGACACAAAGCCTTTGCAATAAAGGAATGATTCAGGAAACAACACAAAATCAGTTTTTATGGCATTATCTTCAAGATCCATCAAAAGATATAAAAATGCAATGGAACAAAGTGTTACATTCTGTACTAAGCATGAGCATGTCAGATATGATCAGCAATAATTCGAGGATCCTTCCATGAACTACAGAAAGAATGTATCTATTTGGCCAGATACATAAAAACCTCATATCAAGTTGAGAAGAGAAAAAACCCTTGGACTAAAAGACACAATCTAATAGACTACCACATTTGCATTATGGGAGAAATAATAACCATGACAAGATCCCAAACGTCCTGGTCTGTGAATATCAAATATTTCTAAGATTTACCTTGCAAATATCTAGAGTTTTTAAGAATTTCGAGAAGGCACAAATGTCCATGTAACATTCCGATTCACCAGTAGAGGCCACCACAGGCCTCATAAAACAGTGAGACCAGCCTGGTCAATAAATTGACTCACTTAGAAGTAGGGTGAAAGTCAGGGTTGGGTCCCACAAGGACCAGGCTGCTGCTCGAATACCCCAGGCAGAAGTGACTGCTAGTCACGTGGTTTTTCCTTACTTTATCTCCTTTCCCCTAGCCCATACTATCAGGTTTCCATCCTCACTATCTGCTCCCTTGCATTTGCTGAACAGTTCTTCCAATGTTTCCTGTAGTCTTCTTCCAGTTACAAAATTATATAGACAAGCCTTGCCTTGTTGCGGTGGTGTATCAATGTTCAGTGACAAAGACAGTGCTTTTCTTCATACAGTGGTGTACAACAAAAACCTGACATCAAAACTATGTCTCATCTTCTGCCTTGCCCATCCTAGACACAAGCATGGTTTTCAACGACCAGTGTCAAAAACCCCAGTTTTCCATTTATGTTCATCATGCAGCACCATTACTCACAGTGTTTCTTGATAATTAAAACAATTTTCCAAGTGTACACACAAGCTATAAGTCATATTTGCTCTACGTTCATCCATACATACTGAATACAATTTCCACACTTATTTCCATTCCATAGACTGTTTTAAGGTTTACACTAGTACTAAATAAAGAAGCATTAAAGGAAATGGCATATCCAGGACAAATACAATCAAGATATTTAAAGTTTTCCCTCAGTTGAAAGCCATAGATTGAACTACAGTCAAGCAGGCAGTCAAACATACAAAAGGAAGGATTTCATCTGCTGTCTCTTAATCCATCCTTACTGGGCCATTGTCTAAATCCAGGGCATATTTGGGATTTCTTACTGACAAGTATTGCACTGCTAACATACTTGGCAATCTTTGCTGAGCATAAAATACAGAAATGCAGATGTGTCCAGAAGTCCAGTAGACAGTGAGACAGGGCCCTTCGTTCATTGAAAGATGCCATCAGGACTCCAGTAGCTTTGAGATATTTTCTGTAGCCTATTAAAACATTCTTTCTGAAGGAAGGTGTAAGTATCCCACTATTTGAAGTGCACAATATATACAAAGGTATGCAAGCAGTCTTATAAAGAACAAAGTCTGTCTACTATGCTGAAATGCCAGACACACTGAGAAATGCGTGGGAAAAACATTAACAATGAGTGATAGAGATGGTAGACAATTCATTACTGCTATTTCTGAATATAATTATACTGAAGATGAAGCTAAAACCATTTTATAATGTACATCCTCATAGCGAAATGAGGAAGATATATCCGGTATTAGACTTTCCGAACCAACATACATGAGGAACATCTTTTCAATAGGCAAAGTGCAGCAAATTTGTTTAGAATGTCATTTCAGTTATACTTTGAGAAAAAAAAAAACAGGAAGAATAAATAAGAATTTTAAAAGCTTGTTTTGATTTCACTTTAGCATTTACAACTCCCTGGGTTTCCACATAGAATGAATCACACATACCTACAGTAACAATCTGAACGGGCCTAAAGTCTAAAAGCAAATACATGTGTACCCGTGTATGGGGCTTTCCCAGTTGCTCTGTTCAGTAAATAATCTATAACAATCCCTGTGGGTTAGGTCTACAAAACAGTGATTGCTGTGCTTAAAACATCTGTACCTTAATTTCAAGTGCAATTACACTTCACTCTTAGTGTGAATGCAGATGCAAATGAATACAACTGATTGTATTCAAGAAGAAAAATAACATATCCAAGTGTAAGGAACATCCATGAACACAGAAAATGAGATTGACCAGATCTAGTTTGTTAGGTCCAACACTCCATTGTCCCAGAAAATGCCATCATAAACACAGGAAAAACTATTTTCACAACAGTTCTGCTATTTTTTACTTTCTTTTTTAATCCCTGTTCTAGATGAGAGATCATCCCAGACCTCATTTCTCTTACCAGAAGCGAGTTGATTCTGATTTCTGGTCTGAATTGTATCTCTAGGAAAGTATGTCAAAATTCTCTGGTAGATTAAATAGCTTTTCTTTCTTCTCAGAGTTTATTTCAATGATGCATAAATAGTGATATTCCATCTTAGCCTTGTCTATAACTGTCACAGTCTTCCTTGAAAACAAAGTCTTATAAAACATGATCTAGACCTTAGATGATTCTGGCAGCTCTTCTCTGAAGATGTTGCAGTTTTCACACTTGATGTAGGAAACCATTACTGTGTGCAATTTTTCAGATGAACTGTGTCAGTGTCTGTCAGAACAGCTGAGGGAATTTGAGAAGGAGTGAAACGAAAATAAACTTGCCGTGTATCTTAACAAAGCCAACTGCACACCTTTATAAATCATTTGCAAGGTCTTCAACAGCCCTGGTTCCCTATGACTCTCATTTAAAGGCCATTTTAATTCAGGTCCATAAACCTCAACCAGGTAAGGTGTTATGAAAGAGGTAAAAATACAGTACCAAAAGTGTTCACATGTGTCACCTAACAGTAAAAAATGTATCCAATATAAGCATTACTGCTGATCTGTCCTACTCTTGGATCTAACTGTGACTGATGCCAATGAAAACTTAGGAATAGAGAGGAAGGTCAGAGAGGTCTAGCAAGCCAGCTGCAATACCAAGTGATTTGGTGTCCTACCTGCTGGAGTCCTCTGTTTTCCCGTTGTAAGAAACTCAGTTGACGGGTATCTGGGCATCCCACCCAGAGAGGCAGAGGAAGGTGACCCATTCCAACAGAGTGCTCCTCTGCACTGCAGATATGGGAGATGAGAACACCGGCACCACAGGAAGAGATAACAAACAGCTGACCGCAATTCCCTCAGCACAGCAGACACTAAAAAACACCCAAAGTTCTTCTTAGGGTCCCTAATATACTGAGCACCATGGGAAGGAGTATTGTGATTGGCCGATTTGGGTCACCTGATCCATCCACTCCTCCCCACAGGCACAGCTGCCCTTCTTCCCTCATTGTTGTTGCTATTTATGTTAGAAGTAGCTAGTGAGTTGAGAGAAGTCTTCCTGCCCCTCTACTCTGCCCTGGTGAGGCCACATCTGGAATATTGTGTCCGGTTCTGGGCCGCTCAGCTCAAGAGAGACAGGGAACTGCTGGAGAGAGTCCAGCACAGAGCCACAAAGATGATGAAGGGAGTGGAACATCTCCCTTATGAGGAAAGGCTGAAGGAGCTGGGTCTCTTTAGCTTGGAGAAGAAGAGGCTGAGGGGTGACCTCATATATATTTATAAATAAGTCAAGGAGGAGCGTCAGGAGGACAGAGCCCGGATCTTCTCCGGGATATCCAATGATAGGACAAGGGGCAATGGGTACAAACTGGAACATAGGAGGTTCCACAAAAATATTAGGAAAAGCTTTTTCACTGTGAGGGTGACAGAGCCCTGGCACAGGCTGTCCAGGGAGGTTGTGGAGTCTCCTTCTTTGAAGACATTCAAAACCCACCTGGACGCGTTCCTGTGTGACCTACTGTAGGTGATCCTGCTCCGGCAGGGGTGCTGGACTAGATGATCTTTCGAGGTCCCTTCCAAACCCTGACATTCTGTGATTCTGTGAGTCCCAGAAAACTTTTATCCTGATTCTCGCAAAACAGGACACTGTCATAATCTTGTGCCCCGGGTACTATAGAGAGTACCTCTGATTGCCACCAAGAGTGTAAAGACAGTTGTATATTGTACCAGTCCCTGCCTTGAGGCCAGTACCATTTTCATATTTGAAACATGTGAAATCGCAAATTTATAAAAATTTAAATAACATTTCATAGAATCAGAATGGTTCGGTTCGAAAAACAATTTAAAGGTCATCTACTTCCAACCCTACTGCCATAGGCAGGGACATCTTCTGCTAGACCAGGTTGCTCAACGCCCCATTCAGTATGGTCTTGAACACTTCCAGGGAGAGGACATCTGCAACTTCTCTGGGCAACCTGTTCCAGTGCCTCGCTACCCTCAAAGAAAAGAGTTTCTTCCTAATATCTATTCTAAATCTACCTTCATTTTCAGTGTGAAACCATTACGTCTCATCCTATCACTATACTCCCTGATAAAGAGTCCCTCCCAATCTTTTCTGTAGCCCTCTTCAGGTACTGGAAGTCTGCCGTAAGGTCTCCCCAGAGCCTTCTCTTCTCCAGGCAGAACAACGCCAACTCTCTCAGCCTGTCTTCATAAAAGAGCTGCACCAACCTTCTGACCAACTTCGTGGCCCTCCTCTGGACTCACTCCAACAGGCCCATATCCTTTTTATGTTGGGAGCCCCAGACCTGAATGCAGATTCCCAGGTGGGATCTCACACCAGAAGAGGAGGGGAATCACTTCCCCCAACCTGCTGGCCACCCTTCTTTTGATATAGCCCAGGATACAGTTGGCTTTCTGGGCTGCCAGTGCCCATGACCAGGTCATATCGAGCTTCTTGTCAACCAACACCCCGAAGTCCTTCTCCTCAGGGCTGCTCTCAATCCATTCTCCACCCAGCCTATATTTGTGCTTGTGATTTCTCCAACCCATGTGCAGAACTTTGGACTTGGTCTTGTTGACCTTTGTGAGGTTTGCATGGGCCCACTTCTTAAGCCTGTAAAGGTCCCTTTGAATGGCATCGTTTTCCTCCCATGTGTTGACTGCACCACACAGCTTGGTGTTATCAGTAAACTTGATGAGGGTGCACTCGATCCCCCTGTTCCTGTCACTGACAAAGATGTTAGACTGCACTGGTCCCATTACAGACCACTGAGGAATGTCACTTGCCACTGGTTTTCACTTGGGCATCAGACCATTGACCACAACTCTTTGAGCTGCCCATCCAGCCAGTTCCTTTTCCACTGAGTGGTCCACCTATCAAATCCATGAATCTCAAATTTAGAGATGAGGATGTTGTGCAGAATAATGCTGAATGCTTTGCAGAAGTCCAGGTAGATGATGTTAGGTTGTTTCCCTTACCCACCAACGCTGTAACCCTGTTGTAAAAGGCCACCAAATTCGGTGATTCTGGAAATGTTAATATGGTACTGTGATACATATTATATAAATAGTCCCAGGAACATAATTCAAGAATGCACAGTTCCTGTGTGACCTACTCTAGGTGATCCTGCTTTGGCAGGGCTGTTGGACTAGGTGATCTTTCGAGGTCCCTTCCAAACCCTAACATTCCGTGATTCTGTGAATGGTTAATCACTGCTGGATAGCAGAGAGAAAAAATGTTTCTCATAACAGCTTGGGATTGATCTGGGCTTGTACGTCAAAGGGCAAATAGAATGGAAGTAGCAATTTCATTACTGCCTCTGTCAAGAGAATGTATTAATTGATCCAAATTCTTTACTGTCTTTAATGGATTGAGCTGCCAGAGAGAATTAATGCCTCACAAATTTGGGTGAATTATAGGTTAGGGTGCTCAAAGCTTGTCAGAAGAAAAATGGTCTCTTTACAATGAAACTGATGGCTAAGGTTAGCTCCTCCAAGTGCTAAAAAGAAATTATGCTAAATGAACATCTTTAAAATAAGCATTTAAAAAAACACATAACAAAAGAATCAAAACAAAGAAGTTTCTCTCCTATCAAATTTTACTTTAAATACTGTATTTTCAAATTCAGTATTTTCTTTCATAAAGATCTGAAGAACAACAATACTGCACAATGATGTTTAAAGGAAACAGTGCATGCAGTAGAAGAGTGCACAAGAAAACGTACCGTTATGTGTGGAGAATTCCCACTATTTTCTTACAAAATAAGAAAAAATCTGTGCATAGAAATAATATCCCTCTATGGACTGACCATGTAGGAACTGAAAACATTCATGTTATAGGTGAAAAGGACATTTCTGTAGCCTGCATACGGACCTAGCAATGTCTTTCTGTGTATGGTTCAAGGTCTGAGCTTCTGACAACTTTATAGCACTCATTAATGCTCAAGGACAGGCAGGGACCATGACTGATACAGTGAGGAGTGTGTGGATGCATTGACTGAATCCTTCATAAGGAATGGTATTTTCTATACCAGTGCTACAGCCCACATCTGCAACTTTCATCTTATAAAGGCTTTGTTTGATAGCCTTTCTTCTCTTACTGTCTCATGTTTGGGGCAGAGCTTGGGTTTTGTTTTCTTTTTGAATTTTGGGCGGAGAGAGAAAAATACTGGAGAGAATGGGAAATGAAATGAAAATGATCTTTTGATGTGTGGTGTTATTTGTCACTCTTCACCCAAAGCAACAGAGGTCTGGAAAATGTTAACTGCCTGGAAAATGTTTTCCCACCTCTTATCAAAAAGTGCTTATTATGCATGATCTGCCAGCAAGTCAGATTTTGGTATAAAAAAGGTCATACAAAACTCAAACATTTTTATTCAGAAGTCTTGCAGTGAAACTTCATAGCTAGAGTCAGATGGCTCCTTTCCTTTATGCAACCAACTACTTATTGGAACTACACCAATGATTATAGGCCATATTTTCCTCTGTGAAATCCCTGCCCATGGGGGGGTTGTAACAGAGGATGTTCAGCGACGATTTCTGAACCACAGAGGAAAATACAAGCACGTTACTTTGAAAGCAAAAGAAGAAAAAATGTATCTGAATCCAAGGTTTCAGATTTAGCCAAAAGCAGACATTTCAGCACTTAATTCTAAATTTTTCAGACTGCAGTCACTATTTGCATGCACTTATCTAACTGCATTGTTATTGCCACTGCTGGAAATGTTGCTAAAGGTGGTGTTGACGGAAAGCATCTGTCAATCTCTCCTCTGACAGAGGACTGTAACTTCATAAATGTACAGCAGAATAACAGCATTCTTGTCATCTCCCTGCAGTTTCTCTTAAGGCACAAAGGCTTGCACACTAGTAGGATGGGGAAGCACCAGCAGTGGTTCCCAGGCAAGGAAATTGTGCTGGCTGTTGGTGGTCCTGCAGAGCCCTTCCAGAATGAGGAGGACTGGGATGATGCAGGTGATGTGGTACTCACTAGGGTCTCACTTCCTTCATAACTGGAAGTCTGGATTTTCTATCAGCTCCTGGACCTAAACAGCTTGTTACTTGCTGCGGAACAAGACATACAGGCTGCATTTGTGCTGCTCTAGCACTATGCATAACTCATACTCTCCACCTTTGCCCTAAACTTACAAGCTCATTGAACTCCACTCATTATTTCATACTGCCTTACATAATGCTAAATATGTGGAGATTTTCATTTAAAGCCATTGGCATACACGTTGGCAATCTGTTGAAGAGGCTGACATAAAGAAATGAATGTTACATCTCACCTCTAGTGTCCACAGGATCAACTTTAGTCTTTAAACGTGAAATCAGTTTTGTCCACAGACACTGCAAATCAGTGAATCCAGTCTGGTCACTGGTCATTGACACCACAATGCACAGGCGAACAGGTGGACACTGACATAGCCAGGACCTATTCTGTTCAAGTATTTAAAACTGAAGAAAACCACTTTCAGTCCAAAAGCAAAGGAAAACTGGACTGAGAGCTCTCTTAGCTGTCTGGTTTGGAAGATGTGGAGCTGCATCATAGGCCAGCTAAGATTTCGCAGAGTTTATTTTGGTATATCCAAGGAGAAAGGATTGCAATAATCCATATCACAGAAAACCAAAACTTGGATTATAGAGACTTGGTTCCCCTCCAGAGCTGTGTTTCTTTGCTCTTCACAGGCATTCCTTTGAGTGACTATAATAAGCACCCAAGAACAGAGGAAAACCTGAGACTGAATCCAATGCTATAAGCTGAAAAAGGGTTGACAGAAGTCCACCTATGAGACTGAACATCAGCTTTTTCCTCTCATCGAAATGGTGTCCCCATTTCAAGAAGTTACAACTCCCATTTCTTTGTTTTGAGTGAGATCCTTTTCATTTTAAATTCCATTTTTTTCACTGATTTAGAGGATCATTAATGTTTGACATTTAAGACACTGTAAACACATTATTTTCCGTGACATAGTATTACATTTAAGCTCACCGAAACAAACGTGGCCATTTAACAGAAATTTTCCTTGTGAGACCTGTTGGTAGAGGAGGTGGAGGAAGTTCTTAATAAACACCCTTAAATTTACAAGAGAGAAATGGAAGAAGGTATTTTGAAAGGGATAAGATCCCCCCACTCTCTCAAATCTTGCAGGCAGGTCGGCTGCATCGAATGCCACAGAAGATAAAACAGTAATATTACCAAGGGTTCACCTGCTGGTAGCCATACGCAGATCATCTGTCAGACGCAAAGGATTCTCTCTCCCTCTACCCCCACCATCGTGAATGTCCCCCGTCACTCAGTGAAGCCTGACATCGCAAAACCTGGCCTGCCACCAGCTCCTTGGTGCTGATGTGGAACAAGACATGGCTGGAGGTATGGAGGGCACTGGTGACAAAGTAATGGCTTCTTACTCAAAAGCAGGGGCGCTCAGTTAAGCACTGGGCAGATCAACAAAAAAAGGAAACAAGAATGCCCATGGATCGTTTCAAGGCCCTTGCTGATCTGCAGATTTATAGCTGCTGTTTTAACATATTCTTTCTGTGAAGCGGAGAAGGCCTGAGGCTAATTTCAAAAGCAGAAAATCCTAAGAGGGCAGCTAAAAGAAATGTGCCAGTGAAACAAGGTCTTGAATGAGTGGTAGACATCCAAGTTTTCAAAGTGACAATGAGGATTCATGCATCCAACAAGAGCACATACTCCCCAGACACTGAGTTACAGTATCTTTATTTGACAGCATTTGTAATTACCATCTCTGTCCAGAGTTTGAAAGTCAGCTGTAAAGCCTAAAGCAGCGACTGCATCTCAGAATATATCAGCCTCTGTTTATTAAAAAACCTCCATGAATTAGATCTGCAAGCAAAAGAATTTTTATTGAAAGCCAAAGCCTAGATATTTTACCAACGATTTTGTAGACTTAAATCCTGGAAACTGGTGGGCCCGCATCACAAAGTCATTTGTAACCCATGTGCATTGAAAAGCGCTAAAAAAGAATTAGCACTAATGCTTTTCCAAGTTTTGTTAACCTTGTTTGCTCAATAGCTGCTCTCTGTTCATCTTAAGGTTGAAAAGATGCTACAATGGCTCCAGCATTGCCAGAATTGGGGAGCAGTGCTCTAAAAGCTTCAGACTAATTTTCCTCTCGGTGAAGGATGATTGGCAAACATCGGCAGTCTGAGGACATTTGCATCATGCGATGATGAATGCCACAGACATAGAGTAAATAGGGCTGCTGCGAAATTTAATGGCTGCTTTAGATGCTTCATTCCTTATTAGAAAAGGTCACCCATTGTCCTAACTCACATGATTAATGTGAGCTTCTGTATCTTTATGGGATATTTCTACAATATGTGCTTTGCAAGTGACTCTTTGTTCGTCATTTCAGACTATACCAAGGTTTACTACTCAATATGAATTTAAATTTGTTGTTGAATAAAAGCATTTTTCCAGCAGGCTTGTGTAAGCTGTCCTACTGGGAAGAGGCTTATGTCTGGGGCCTGAACAACACTTGTAGCCCACTTTAGTACAATTCACTCCAGCAGGATGGCTGAAATTCATGCTTGTAGTGCCATTTGAAATAAACAAATTACTAAATCCATGCAGCACAATTCTACCTGCATTCTGTGAGTTTGAAACAGGTTTTACTATTTTTTTAACCTTTGTTATTTTCCTGAGGTCCAGGCAGCTTAATGCCATCCATGCAAGCAGAGAACATTAACAAGTTCTAGTTCCCTCATTCCAAAGATTTTAATCTTGTACCCATGAATGCAGCTCTTTACAATAAGTCTCAGTGCTGGGATACTGATCAATGAAAGACAGACCTCTCTTCTAAGAGCAAGGGACAAGTGGCTTTGAATAAAACTTGGGACAGACAGGGAGCCCAGGTCATATTTGATATAGGAACACCAGTTTGATTTAGGAACCCTCAATCAGCCACTGTACAAGCAGAGTTTATACTTAAACACTTCGGCTCAACATCCTTTACGCAGAAGTCCATCACTGGACAGACAAATGGAGCCGTACATTAGCCAAAATGGAAGAAAATAATGAAATTAAAAGATAGGAAATCTTTAAAACAACTACATTTCCCAAACAAACTATATGTCTTCAATTATTTTACCATCATTTTATATTTCAGGTAAGATCTATCCTATCCGCAGTCACTCAGTCTGTGGTTATTGGTACTTTCCCCTTCGCTTCACAGGCTTTTATAAAAGGAAGGCACTAAACAAGAACATCTAAACAGCTGAGCTAAATATCTGCAGCAGAAGCTACACTGTGTATAATACAGCTATATCCATAAGCTAAAATGTACCACTTTTATGACAAGTTAATGTCACTGACAGGCTAACCTTTCAAACTCCTGAATTATTAATAGGTATGCCAAACCCATGAGGACTTCTCAAAGGTAGGCATTTATATAGCAATTTTCAGATTATTGGGAAATAAAAATAGAAATAAGGATGAGATATGTTTCATAGATATCAAGTTTCAGTCTCAACCTGAGAATCTGCAGTCTGATTTTACTTCTGAGTTTTGATCCCCAGGCTTTGCCTAGCCTCCATTTATGCTGTAGCTGCCCGTACACCCAGCCCAGCACATGTATTAAAGCAAAAGAAATGGCTGTCAGCAACTGAAGGCTTTTACCCAATATTCTGCAAGGCTTTACAACTATGTCTTCCATTAAAATAACATCAGCTTGTGTTGCCATACTAAACTGCTGGATATGGATAGCAATTATTTACCACAATTTAAAGACATTAAGAACTTGTCAGAATCAAATCAATTCTTGGTTAAGTAAGGTACATTAATAATTGCCAGTTGATGAAACTAATATGGATTTTATTTTAAACTGAGAGAGAAAGAAAGTATTCATCATCCTTGCCATTTTTATGGAGTTATTCAGAGAATGAATTATTGATTATAGGCACAAGACAAGTGAATAGAATGTAGATATTTAGGTACTTGTCTAGTTAAGAAGTATTACAATCAAATGCAGAATTACAACAAAAATGGGTGCAGTGGCTAACGGTTCATTGCCAGTGAGGAACAGCTACAAATGGTTTGAAGTCATTGTACAGAATCATACAAAATGAGAAAGGATTTAGTTTGGGGTCTTGAATGATTCAAAACCAGAAGAGTCTCAAAGGTTAATGTCAAATCATTACCAAAAAGATACCATACCCTACCTTCCATATTTGTGGGAGAAAGACCCTAACCACAACTACTCCCCGGGCTGAGAGGCCCTGTGCTGATACAGAGCTTCTTGTGTTCACATAGCAGGTCAGCGAGGGATGGGAGAGAAAGCAAGGCTTGGGTGGCTATCTGCCCCAAAGTTTTCTTTTGGCATTGCAATGCTCTGATGAGCAGAACAAGTGCAGTTGCATAGTTGTAGGCTAGAATGCAGTGATTAAGAGTCAGTCATTGACTCCTGTGGAAGTGATATTCTTTTTCTTAAATATATATATATATATGACTGTATTACAGTATTAGAAATAATTTGCCTTCAAATGTTTCCTTTCCGTCAAATGCAACACCCTCTGTGTTTTGGGCTACTTGTTAGTAGTCTTGCTCTTTCTTTATAAGATAACCTCTCCAGCTAATTTTATTTTTCAACTGTGCTTATTAACAGTCACACAATGATGTGATTTAGGCAATAGAATAATGACAATATTAATTGTTGCTTTTGTTAATGTTCTAATTTGTTGGTGCAGCCATGCTTGTGTGGCTTAGGTCACCATATACACAGCACTGTGTAGCAAGCATAACTTTTGATCAGTGGATAAGTGAAAAAGGATCCCACTGTTGACATTTTATCTGGAATGTTTTCATGGGGCTATTGAGAATGACATACAACTACTCTTTGAAAGGTCATACATATGTGTGTATTGATTTAGAGATGCTTTCAGCAATCAAGAGGTACAGGATTCTGTAAGCATTTTTTAAAAGCACCACATGGATTTCTTCTAGAACTGCAAATATAATATTCACAAAGCTAAATTGAAATTGTGATTTAATTCTAACTATGTGTTTGCCCTTTAAGAAGTATTGAGCATTTGGAAGAAATCCAAGCTGAATTTTCTCTGGAAAAATGAATCTCAGTAGTTAGACCACAACTATAGTTCTGCTTTCGGTCACTGACCCCCTGATAGAGTTAAGTGAGTAATATTTTGCTGTAAAGCGTATACAACACAAATGTGTTATATTTTAATATATTTCAGATCACTGAACTGAGACTTTTTAAAGCCAAATATACAGATATACAGCTTGAAAGTTTAAGAAGATATTTTCATAAGAGTTTACCATATAATAGGGAAGACTTTAAATTTTCATTTACACAGATACTATTGAAATGAGATAGTAGATGCTTGTCAGTTACAAGTAAATAAATCCTAATCCTTAAAGGGGAAATGGGCATTGGATTATCCAGTGCAATAGCCCGCTTCTCAGCCCTTTGGATAAACTGATGATTAAGGCAAAACACTTTGTAATGCTTGATTTAATGCTGTTGATTTCATTATAATGATCTGAATGAGACACATATGATGAAGTGACTTAAGATCTGTGAATCTCTGGACTGTAACAGGAGAAAACAAACTGTGAAAGTAGCCTGGTGAGATATGCTCCCCATCAGCTTGAGACCCTGCTGGTCCCTCTTAGGCTTCTTGTGGAGGAAAATGCTAAGATTTGGAGTCTAAAGACCATTTCATTGTGATATTTGTGGTGGTTCTTTATTTAGCTTATGGTGCTTAGTCCTCCAAGCTCAGTCCACAACTTGGAATAGAGTGACAACACATGTGTATGTTGTCACAGATGCCTAAAAGAGAGATTCACAGAAAGTCTCCCATCCAGCTCAAACTCCCCACACAAAATCCTCTCCCTAAAAATCCAGAAAAAAGCCCCACTATGTTATTTCTCTCTTGTACGTTGATCAGGTCGCTGTTGCAAAAGTTCACCAGAATCTGTCTGAACCTCTCAGAGGAGGCAGAAAATACAGCTCCTATCAGTTATGGGCATGAAGTGGGCCCCAGACTGATTAACCACATGTTCTACGTGTTCTAGTCATGCTCAAAAGCAGATGCTTCTGTGTGGGGAGCCTGCAGCAGCCCAGGTGGAGTGGAGCCAGGGGGCAGCTCAGCTGCAGTCTTGAGAGTTGCAATTTTTTGTTGAAAACTGTAAACTAGACTTCAGTTGCTTGGGGATCTGTGTCTAAGTCTCTTTCTGGCATTTTCTCTGCAGTTTCTGCATAACTGGAGTGCTTTTTACAGGCCACTGTGGGGGGCAGAAAGCAGCGGCTGCCCAGGGAATGGGAAACATAGATGCAGGCAGAGGCATAGCTGGCAGGGGCTTGGGCTGCAATGCTTCTTGAGGCTTCAGCAGCATCATTTCCAGGTGACTGTGTTCTCACACCGGTTGTTGAGCTGGCACCGTCTCTTTTCTTTGCAAGCTCCTCAGAGGCAAACATAGAAGAGTGTGAAAATTAACATCCTTACTGCATCCAACCCATCCACTGACTCCATGGCCTGCTCCTATCTCTACATCTGTGGGTACAAAGTATCATCTGTCACACAGTGTGTGCATTCTCCTGGGGCAGATTTTTCATGGCTGGAGAACAGACTCTGCACATGGGTGTGCCTTGTCAGGTATATATCCTGAAAAGCAGAATACAGTCCAAAAGCATGTTTTATTCCCTTCCTTGAGGTGCCCTTTAAATAATTCCAAGACCTGAACTTGCTTACTTTTTATGGCTGTTTTTCATGCAACTTTTAATTAACAATAACTTTTCACATTAAAATTAAATTATCTTTTTTCTCCCATAGTGAAGCATTGGTCAACAATTCAAAGCAAGACTTATTAAAATCCAATGTAATTACTCTCTACATGTCCTGAGAACATTACAAACACTTGGTTCTTATGGTCGCAATGACTAAAGAATTAGATTTGCTGAATATTACTCTTAGAGCTTATACATCCACCAAATCAAATGTATTTGCCCTTTGTGCTACACTTGTAAAAACTACACTGCACCCAGTCAGGCTACTCAGCTAAATCCTTTTTTAACAGATTGGAATTGGAAAGTACTGTGGATTTTGTAGGAAAATTTGTAAGTGCCATTCTTCTTTTTTATTCTTACTGCTTGGATTGCTGGTTGCGATCTACTCTGTCTGCCTCACTGGATTTTCCACCAGGGATTTACGACAGCTCACTGTATAAGGACGGAAATAACAAAATAATTAATGACCTGTTGACGACTGCCAATTCTGAAGAGGTTATTTACCTGGGGCTTTCAAGTATTTCATAATTCCAACAATTATGAAGCAGCTACTGACTGCTTTTGCCAAGTCCACATATTTTCGTACGCCTGCTGCAGACTGCACAAACACATTCCATTTTTCCAATAACGCACCAGCTCAGCTCAACATGTAGCTCTTCCATTCAATTTATGATTCTCACGAGTGTTCCTTAGGATTCAGCGTGCACTGCACTGCTCATCACATACCTGCCATCACTTCTTAAGTGTCAAAGGCTCTTTTTGCCTTCTTTGTCTCTCCTCTTTCTCTATACTCATAACTAAATCATTCCTATGTTAATGATGCACAAAAAAACTGCAAGAGTCTTGCCGTGATGCTTCACTGAGGCCACTTGGCAATGCAGTTAGAAAATAGTTAGGTAGCAAATAAATTATTTAAAATGCATAAGACCTCTGATCCATGTTTCTAAGAGCTGGCCTACATTTACAAAGCAAAGCCATTTAGCAGAACGAGATTAAATGCAGAAGAGATCTCCTCGGCATTTTTTTGATAGCTTTTGAGGTGGAAAGACTCACACACTGCAGAGTCTGAAGGCAGATTGCATTTCTCTTGCTTTCCTTATAAATCACAGGTGTTGCAGATCGTTCACATTCACCCACCACTCTGCAGATATTAAAATTAAACCCTACTTTCCATTCCAGATGGGCTTGATTTTGATTGACTGTGACCTCCTCCATGCCGGTAAAGATGGCCCTTTGGCTGTTAGTGCAGGTGATCAGGACAACTGAATTCTGGTTTTACAGAAGCGAGGATATACAATCTGTCCCTTTTCTCAAGCTAGTAGAGAATTTCAGCTCTATTCACAGTCTTTATATACTGAAGACAACATAGTATATTTCAAAAAATAATCTGATAGGGAAAAAGCAAACACATCAAAACTGTCATAACTAAAGAAAAGAGGAATTAAAATATGTTTCCCTTGCAAGACTCGTTATCAGTTTCAAAATTCAACTTCAAGGTTTTAAGTGCAAGGATCTACTTGTTTGTTCAAACGATTCAGAGAACTGGCCAACAATAACAATAGCCTTAAAATTTATAGCCCTTTAATGGAGGAATCAGCCTAAAATGTTTGACAAGTCCTCATACACACATGGCTCCCCATGAGCCAGGTGTTTCTTTTAAAGAGAAGGAAAATAATTTTCCATATTTTGCCTAGCTGCCATTACCAAAAGGCAGGTTTCCTAGGACAAAATTATAGTGCATGTATGAGAAGATGACTAAGAGATGAGGGGCAAAAAACCCCAAAACCTGTCAGAAAGGAATGGGTAAGTTAAGTTGCACTGGTATGAAGCTTTCTTCTAGACAAGATTTCGCAGAGGAAAACGCACAAAACCAGCTACCAGAGGAGACCATTACAGCAGGGTTATGTGCTTTTTGCTGATGTTCTTTTCCACCCACCTATGCCTTGGCTACCACTTATTAGATTGTTCGTGACATAGCAACATAACAAGGAGAAGTATTTGGACAAAGCACAATGCAACAGGGGAGAACAAGAACAATTCATGACACCAGGACAATTTTGTATGTTGATGCTATTTAGATCAAGGAAGTAAAGCTTGTGGGGAGGACAAGATGCTGAAAAGGGTGTTATATTAAGCATTATCAAATGAAAAATCAGTTGCTACCAGAGCTTTAAACTGACTAGACTGTCACTTTTTTTTTACTGCCTTCCAGTATTATTAATTCCCTTTAAACCTAAAAATTGGCTTACGTGTTGGCAGGAATTTTTACTTGTAAAAGGAAGAACACAACAATTTTCTGTATCACAGCTAAAATCTAGCACACATATCTGCTGATAAACGGAAACAAATCTTGCGCTTCCCTTGAGGACAAACAGAAAAGTGAGATGACAAAAGCCATGTGAAACTTGACAATAAGAATATCAACGATCTTTGTGGCTGAAGCAAGAGTTTTAAACTGCTTTGCTGTCTGTGTGAACTCACAGCAATGTTCACTTTTAATTTTGGAAGTTACAAACTAAAAATAACACCCTTTAACCAGAAAATGTATAAAGACACTGTGAGCCCATGGTAAACTTTCTGATGTGGAAAGTCTACTCTTCCCAACTTGCAAAGCTAGGTGAGTCTTGCACATCATAAGCAAAGCACATTCTAGCTGATAAGATCTTTCACTATGTGCACACGAATTCCCTCTTCCTTAAAAATACTTCCTTAGTTAATTTTAGTGCCCATCACATAAACTGTTAATAATAGGACTCCAAAATTGTGCCAACAAGGACAGTTGTAAGCCATGCTATTTTATTGCTAAATACAAAGTCTAAATATGAAAATGGGGTTTGAATAGACCTGGCTCAGCATTGTTTAATAGTGAGTTAGGCTCTCTCCTTCAAAGCACATGTAACTGTTTCTCTTTCCACATTACTCTTCCCTTAGGTGTGTTTGATAGGTGCATAAATGTATCCTGTAGCCCTGGTGAAACGGGTGCTCTCATAATATCCTCAGAAGGGCCACTGTTCAGAGAGAAATAAACGACGGCAGTGACCAGTGCATAACAGAGATGAGCTGGCTACTACAGTATTGTCACAGCAAGATTTAATCCTTATGAAAACTCTTTTGTCGTATTTGTGACTAGGCAGCTGTGGAAACACATAAGAAGTCTACATAGATTTTCCATTTCCTGCCAGCTCACAAAAAAGAAGTGACATGGCTCAGGGAAGGAGCAGGTACGACATAAATGATATGGTAAAGCTTAGCAAGCCTGTTCAGCTTTATGGCATGCTGCATGAGGGATAAACTCCAGAGGTTTATAGTTATTCAGTTCTCCAAGGCAGCTAGGTTGAATGTCACTCACTGCTCGACTGAGGGAGTTCTTGTTTTAGCATTTGCAAGCTGGAGAGCTGGAGTGACTTCAGCACACAAAAACTACCAGAGCACGCCTTTCTGCATCTAAAAGCTAAGCTGCAGCCATTGCTCATTCCAGATTCAGATTGTGGCCCAGGCTCACCTCTCACTCCTTCCTTCGTGGGCTGGAAATGCTGCCTGTGTGCAGCTGGTCAGAGAGTGACTGGAGCACCTGGTTATTCTCATTTCCCTTCTACGCCTTCTCGACTACTCTCACTGCTGCTCTGATTGCATAGCGTGGCTGCAGAAGAAGATTAGCAAACAGAGACAAGTAAATGACTCTTCTTTAAGGCAGTTACGGGAATTTCACTGCAGTGGCATCATTCCTGTTTTCAGCCCTGAGTTAACATTAACCCAAGCATGAGAAGAATCAGGATTGAGGGGAAAAAATGGTTGCTGCTGGACTATAAACTCCTTTAATACCCTAATCTCCCACAAAGATCTGCAATTCTCTCCCTTCATTCACAAATAACATATATACAGATACCCACCTACACACAAGAACATAAGCCTTTTACTAATTCAGCTTGATAAAATAGCCAACAGTCATTCTTTATGGTTTTCTTTTTTCCTCAACAGACTTTCTCGGGAGCTTGTCTGAATAGATTTTCCAAGAAACTACAGGCAATAATGAATCCTAGAACTTTCATTCTCCCCTAAGAAGTGCATAGTAACTTGTATGTAAAAGATGAAACAAAAAATCCGTAGTAACCAAACGAAAAAAAAAGAGACACCCCTATCTATGCTTCTCTGCAGAAGAAAAAAACACACAGATGACAGATGGCAGACACATCACTTAGGCAATATGGGAAGTTGCTCAGAGGCCATAGTTGCAAATGAAATATAAGACCCTGTGGAACAAAAAGTAGAATTAGAGGTTGATGATTGTTATGGCACAGTTAGGTTTGTGGTTTGGGTTTGTTGGGTTTTTTTTTCAGGAAGTTTGAATCATATTCCCAGTATTGAATACCTTAAGTAGTTTCACTTTTCATTTCACTTGTGTTGACTACACACCCGAAACTCTACTAGTATGGCATTATTTTGATTTGTCGGATTTCCTGATCTCAGGATTTCAGGACAGGTGCCAGAAAATCTAAAATAAAATAAAAAAATAAAAGATTAAAAATTGCCTGAGATTTTTCCAAGATATCCTGAAATACGACTGGGCTACTGTGTATTTGTCACTGTTTGTTTACTGTAATGAAGTCACTGCAACACTGTGTTCTGTCATCCAGAGCAGCAAAAGCTCCATTACGTGCTGAAATAAATTAAGCTTGGGTATTTATTTTTAGATTTAATATATTTCCTCATTTTTTTTGTTGCTCTGCTTCCTCTCTTTGGTCATGGTGAGTGTCTACATTAGTAATTTAGTTCAGCTGTTTCACTCCACAGAGCTGTTCTAGTAGGCTGTATTCACTGATCTATCAGCAGTATCCAATACCAAATGTTACATTTGTCCCATCTGTTTTATTGAGCTTACTCAGATACTCTGGCAAATCTTTATTCTATAGTGCACTGTCTGTTTATTTTTCAAATCTATCATAAATCGTGCTTACCTTGCCTTTGTAGGAGACCTTATTATTAGTGGTATTGCTCTATGTATTATTTCTACATATGTTACAGACTATGAAGTAGTCACAACAAATATGCCAGTGAAAGCTGTTCTCTGATCAGCCTTTCTTTTTCTGCTAAAGAAGTTTCATTTCTGGACAAGAAAAAGTCATTAAGGATGTTTTTACTCAAGCAAGAAAACAACTGAGCAAAAGGTTGAATCAGAAAAAAATAAACATCAGATAATGTGAGCAGAGAACTCCAGATAAATTACACAATGATTACTGTCAATAACTTGCTATTCATTTTATTGTTGCAAATCTGCAGTTTTTCATTGTATGATATTGAGATAAGAGATTACTGCTGGGAATTACAAGAAGGAAGACAGAAAAGATAACATCCAGCTGGCCAGGCTGTAAATAATCTCAAAGTCAGGCTGCATTTGCAAAAATCTGACAGTGGAACTGCATTAGATTATACAAAGATCATGAGAGCAGCATAAAAATGCCCTGAATCAATCCTATGTACCTGTCTACCCAACAGGAGCTAGACAGTGACAAATGTAGGGCAAAGACACTTCCATCTCCCTCAGCATTTCCCAAGCTGCAAGAAGCCCTACCCTAAGCACAGAATGCAAATAAGGTATTTCCAGGCTGGAAAGCTGCTGGGAGAAGCTATACATCCCAATCCTCCACGTGCATGTTGTAGAATAGTGAGATATTCATAGTTGAAGAACGAAAGCAAGGTAGCTCTGAGCAAGCTCTTTGTTAGCAAAGGGAGGAGTGGACATTGGATGGGTCCTGACTGACAGGCCAGCAGACCTGTAGCTTTTGCCTCAGTCTGTGACCCTTGTTTTTATATTCAGCCTAATCACATGGCATGTGCACACAAGGTAAGACCCAGAGCAGTCTGGATTCAAGTAAGTTTTTCTGTTCTTCAGAGAGTACGTGAACTTTAATACAGCTCTGCCATGAAAAAATAAACAGGAACACTATCTCTACTATCCCTTTTTTAAGCAAGCAAGGCAGCAAATAAACCTGTGTCATTCACACTTGTGCAGCTGTGGTGAAGTGATTCCGTGTATCTGGCAGGCTGAGAGCACATTCTCAGTCTGTGAGAAGGTAGATATCCCAGCAGTGTCTCTCCCTGCACAGACCCTGTGGCTTTTATGGTAGCTGAAGCCCTTGTCCAGCCGTGCTTGCTTCCCCAGAAATGGTCACAAACAACTCCATGTAGGGGAAGGACATTTCATATCACCTTTGTGCAAAGATGTAGATACACACATGGAAAATTGTAGTGTCTAGGGATAAAAACATATCAGGTCAAAACTCATTGATTAAACCTCAGACTTCCATGGTAACTACTAGTTGTTGACATCTTCTTGTGGTGAATCTGTAACTATTAACTCAGAACGTGCAACTGGTGAAGGCTACCTGACTCTCCCAGCCCCCTTCTGCAGTAATTAATACAGCCACGGTCCCCATGTGTATGGGAATTTCCAATTCCAACTTGAGCCTGAGTTCCATGTTGTGCACCCACAAATGATAACCAGCAGGGTGAGACGTAGGCTGGAATATATTTAGCACCTTGCATAATACGTAGATAAGATTGTAAATACAAAACTGACTAAAATATATAAATATATTTGGGGGAGGTACTAATGGCAGCAATACGTCACTCTGCAAGGATCTGTGTCATGTCCACAATCTTTTGATACTGTTTTTAAAAGTCTGGATGATGGAATAGATAATGTTTCCGAAATCTACAGGTTACACCAACATGGAAAGAGGCAAAAGGAAGAAAGAATGAAAATTCTGACAACTTGGAAACACAAACTGAAAAAATGAGATCCACTTTATTAAGGACAAGGAGAGGTTTCTAAACTAGCAATCTTCTGCATGAAGACAGTTGGTGAACACCTAGACAAGTAGGAGTTCTGCAGAAAAGAACTTGAGTTACGTGTCACATATGTAAATAATATCAGACTGTCACAAAAAAAAAAACCCCAAACAGCAAAAAAGGTAAACAGAATATTGCACTGTATAAACAGGAGCAAATCCTGTAAGAAAATGATGTTTTTCTTTTCTTTTAATTGTAAAGATTCAGGTGAAACAGCATGTATATTTTTGGGTGCTGTGTTAGAAAAGGAGATGGGAGAGAGAGAAAAAAAAGTAAAAGTCAATACTAGTAGACTCGGCTTGCAGCACAAGAGATTTGGCATAGACATCAGGGAAAAAATTTCTAGTGGTAAGTATAGCAAGGCACAGGAATAGATTGCCTGGGAAGCCTCCAAAAACAGGTTGGCATCTGTCAGCTAATGATATAAGTATAGTTGATCCTGCTGTGGGTAAAAGGATGGATAGGATGATCTCTTGATTCTCTAATTTTTGACAAAACACAGTATTAAATATACATTTTAGCAGAAGCAAAAAAAAAATGCTACTGGCTTCTAATGATCATGTTATATTGCAAAGCTTAAACTGCAGGTAAAAGGTAAAAAGGAAGAGTTTTGCATGTTTAGCCTCCTACAACTTTTTAAATTATTATTATTTAAAGGGAAAAAAGGTCTTATGCATAATGAGATATTAGCATTTAAATTACTCCAACTGTGTACTAAAGCTCATATCTTTCAGGAAACAAGCAATGTCCTCCTTCCTTGACTGCTAATGTTTGCATGGATACAAATCATCTGTGCATACGGCTGTAGCCTCACAATGATAGAAAGCTGATGTAATACGAAGAATAATGGACAAAGTACTGAAGGAACTTAATTACTCTTTTTACATTGGTTTGGGGTTTTTTTCAGATAGAGAAGTGTGTTCGTGTGGACGTGTATATGTGTGCTTATGTGCTTGTGCACATACACGAATACATATAGTTTTTCTATGTATATATCCATTCATGGTGACATTCACACTGTATGAAAATAATGTGTTATTTTGTTGCGGGGGTTTGATTTCCTTTTGTTTTGTTTTATTTTTTGTTGTTTTTTTTTGTTTTGTTTTGTTTCCTTTTTCTTTAAAATATTAAAGGATTCTGGCTTTACATCTTCATACTGTTTTTCAGTAGCTAAAGCCAGTCTGAGTGTAGTAGTCTCAGTACCAGCCTCTCATCCACACAGGCAAGTGAAATTTTTATAGAAACAGCTGCAAATGGTTCTTTGCACTGAGTTACAATCCAAGCAAAACACTCACTAAGCACACACAGAGGTGGTCTTATTTTAAACCTTCTTCCTTCATCTCCAGCCAAAGAAATCCTTAGCAATTGCTATATCAAGGCCAAGCTTTCATCTTCAGCTTGTTGTGCAACATTATTGTACTAGAAAAACACAGGGAGAATATTTAGATAATGGATTATACTTTTCAACCTGAGGTAATTCAAAAGGTTGAAGGGATTTTGCTCAGTGTTACATCCAGTAAACAGAATATCACCTTTCAGCATAGCCAAGAATGGAAATGTTCAGCTGAAAATGTAAACATGTTAGTAAATTATGAATATGAAGAAAGGAAATTATATTGCTTTGCTATAAAGGTTCAGAATAACCACTGAAATGGCCCTAAGCGAACCTCAAATCTTCCAGCCACATGCAATTTTCAACACTTCTTATTTACCTTGCTATAGGACTAAAAAAAGAAGCAGATTTTTATATTAAACAACTTTTCTCTTTTAGAGAGATTCCAAAATGCTTTAAGGGCTTATAAACAGCAATCAAATACAGCTATGGAGCGAAGTCACAGTTTTAGAAGTGCACAAACTGCATATGCCAATTTTTCTAAATGCTTAACTAAAAACTGAAGTTATAAAACCAGTAATAGCACAGGTTATCACAGGGGTGCCTGGAAGAACATTTTGTTACTGAGGCAGCAAGCTACGGGCTCCAGGGCTATGACAGATCACGTTATCAACTTGTGCCAAAGATCCCTTGGTTAAGAAAATAATACAGCTAAGAGATCATTTAAATTTTCTCCAGCACTTCTAATGCCTAGGATTTTACACAAAGCAAACCTGAGCTAGGGCATAGGTCTTGCAAACTGCATTACTGCAACTATATCCACCAACTGATAAAGTCTAGTGCTTTCAGTGGAAGTTTACTTTGCAATAAGCTGACACTCATCTCCTTCACCTACCCTGCCCACCGCCACATCTGCTCAGGTAAGTTCCTCCCGTGTGCTTGCACAGAACCAGGGACATGTTGGCTGGAAGAGACTTCTGGAGCTTATCTAATGACCCTGCACACTCGAAGTATGGCACTCATTTAACCCTAGGTCCAGGTCAGCTGTGGGTGACAATGCAGTTTTTATACACCTGCCATAATTTTCCTTTCTGCATCTCTCTCTCTCTTTGTCTCAGCTGGACTTCACAACGTTTTCAGGAACTTCAAGAACACTGAGACCCACAAAACCTCATGCAAAATCTTCTGTACCACACACTGCAGTCTGCAGACAGATTTATCACAGAGTCGTCAGCATCTATAGCCAAAATGGTGAGAATACACCTTGTTATTAGATATGTATGATTGGCTGCTCAGGTATGCAGGAGAGAGAGGAAACTCTCACACTTGGACCTATGGGGTTGTCAAAGTGACCTCTTAATAGACTGACAGGGTCTGTAAATATCATTCATTCATTTTATCAGCTTATTTGTTAGAGCTTGAATCTCTTTCTGATGTGTTTGCCGAATCTCAATTTTCAAAGGTCACTTTGGCTAGAATGAATCATATTCATGATTCACGGAATTACACTCCCCAGTAATGCTGCCAAGAAAACAAGCTGAAACACAGTATAACAGCCCTAGGACTAACACTCACTCTTTACCAGTTATTCTGGGGCTTATCTCTAACGCTGCAAGACGAAACCACTTCTGTTGCTACCACAAGTAGCAAGGAGATTCAGATTCTGGTGAGCAAGCTCTCTTCAAGCTTGAGCAGCTGCTGTTTTTCATCCATTAACTGTAGGTCTTGCTCATACTGTCCCTTCATGCTTACTGAGTTTTGATTGCTTTGGCTGGGTGTAACAGAGAGACTGTGGTTGTTATCAGCAGACACTGTCGATCAGTGTTGACTTTGTTGCAGAAATTCACTGGCTTGGCTTTGTACTCTGTATGCAGCCCTGGTAGTGCATGGCTCTGTAAAACTAATGTGTTCCTCCATGTTCTTCCTTTTTGTTGCCAAATCTCATTGATACTGAAAGGGTGTATTGTTATATGGTGATAGAAAGCAGCATACAGGCAACATATTTAATCCACAGTTATTTTGTTTCTTCATATTCGGTTTACAACTGGTTGGTTCCAAGCGATGGATCTATCATCGTTTACTTTCAAATTAAAAGATATAAGTGCCTGGAATTTCACCACTAGATATAAAAGCCCTCTAGTAAATATACTGCCTTTGGATATGAAGTTTAATAAGCTTAGTGCAATTGCTATGTACCATTAGGGATTAACTTGAATACCACCATATTTCTAGATATAGAAATGCTTGTCTGCTAATTGACTAACATCAGGTATTAAAGACATTTACTGCACCTTGGTATTAAGGTTAAGTAAATACTCTTTTCCCTCTGCAATGCAGTTACCGAAGAGCATCCTGTTTCATGAGCCTGCACCCCATGGCTGCCTGCACCCCACAGCTGTGTGCCTGCCCACTGGGCACCCCATAGGCCTGTGCAAGTGATAAGTATCAAAGTGGTGGGGGCTCTGACACCCAGTCTCTTCCCTTCACTGTGAAACTCAACTCTTACTCAACTCTTGCCTTGATCGTAGTGGTTCTTGCTTAGGATTTCCTACTATGCTTAAACACTTTTATTTTTCCTTGCGATGTTGCACAGAATGTCACACAACTTCAGTTTCCTGAGTGTCTCCCACTTTTCCAGGCATGCTATGTGTCTGGCTGCCTGCAGATACTTTCCTCAGGAGTGTGAAATGGCAGCAAAATGTTCCTCAGAAAGGTTTTTTTCTTCCTAATGCCTTTTATTCTTCCTGCCTTCTCAGACAGGCCACAGTAGAACTAGGAATCAGTGTGGTGATTTAATCGGACAGCTTGCTTTATTTCCTACATAGGGAGATTTTCCCTCCATCTGCTTTCATGGGAATCAAAACTACAGTCACAGGGAGGCTGGATTAAAAGGATCTCTAAGGTCCCTTCCAGCCTAGGCCATTCTATGATTCTATGATACAGTCCTTAAACAGAGGACATGGGCTGAAATTGGTGTATTATTTTACTAGCAGAAAAAAGCCAGATCCTGAAGAGCTTTAATCTAGATGATTCCCAGCACGTCAAAGCTGATTGCTGTAAACTGCTGTTTTTTCTTTCTTACCCTGGTACAGGCCAGGAGTGCCTCTTCTTCAGCCAAACATGGTGTCACCTAAATGGGGGCATGAAATACCCTCATCTGACCCTGGAGAACCTCCTGAACTCTTTCTGTAGTGTTTACTTCTATCAGTATTACTCCCTCAAGCTCCCTTCCAACTTTTGCAGGATCCCAATGCCTCGTGGTTTGCCAGCAATTTATAGTGCTAATATTTAGCAGTTACTTCAGCAGTAAGAAACTATAGAATTATGCCAGATCTTTTCCCAACTATGTTTAATGACAGGTAAGCCTATGTTTCCGCACTCACAGTGCATTGTAACAACAAAGCATGTCAGTTTTCTTTTGAAATTGGTTTAATCACTTGGAATATTTTGCATGAAGAAAAATCTAATGCTACTTTGACTATGTTAAGATAGCATTAAATCAGAGATGCTATCTTCATGTAGAGCTAGTCAGATCTATTAAAATCCTGCTTTATATAAATTAACTTTTTCTATAGCATAATATCTGCTGTTAGACTATTTCAATTTTATTCTTCGGTGAGAAAAAAAAAGAAAGATTTACCCCTGGGTTGACTGAGAGCATTTCCAGTTTGAACCACATTACTTAGCAGACATTGATTTTATTAGTCACATGGTGTTGTTCCTATTACCCAGCTGAGTGCATATTGAAGCTCCTTGAGCAACAGTGCTTGCCTGGGCAAAATATAGTATCTGGTTTCTAAGGATACTTTTAAATAAATTGCTGAAATTGCTTTTCTACAAATGTGGAGTACAAAATCCTTTTCACTTGAATGTTCACCAAAAGGGAAAACAAAAGAGAGGCAAACACTGTTGCTTTCAGCCCAGCTCTACATTACAGCAAGTAAACAGAAAATGTTTTTACTGTCTGCAATCCAAGATTCAGATACCTCCTCTTTCTGGACCGGGAGGAAAAGAAGACATTTCAAACCAGGATGAAAAAGAGGCCTCAACACATGACAGTGAGTGTCTCTGGTTATGGGGAATCAGACTGAGTCTCAGTTATCCATTTATTAGCTCTAAAAAACAGAACTGCTGTGGGAAGAACAGAGTCAACAGTGGCACATCACAGTTGGTGGTAGAGGTTTATGTTACTAATTTGAATTAGTGAGTCAAATCCTGAAACTTTATGTCTGTTCCTAATTGTAGCACAGAGTTATTTCTTATGTGCCTTGTTCTTTTCAGTAACTCCTTCTTATTCCCTTGAAAGCTTTTGGTCTAGAAGAATCAAGAATTCCCAATAAAAGACAGTTTTGTCAGGTGGGTGCTATTTTAAAGGGAGGAAATAGTGAGTTATGTGAAGATTGTCTCCTTATACACAATGTCTAGTTTATCAGTTGATTTTGCCATCCAATTTTGAATGAGTGTAAATATGGCAAGGAAAGCTCCTTCTCAGAGGATAATGGACAGCATTTTTAAATTGCATTGCATACAGATGGCTCACTATATCAGGATGGTTCTTCAACTTGGAGACTACCATAAATTCAGCTTCTTTAAGACTCAAACTTTCCATTCATCCAAAGGCAAAAGTTTGTTATCACTATGCATTAGGAGTGAAGACTTCAACTCAATGACCACACTACAAATACATTTTCTCATTTAACTCCAAATATGTTTAAGCCTTAATATTTAATAGATGAAGTTTCTTCAGATGCAAATCCTTACACAGAAAACGAGACACCATTAATAAAATGTTGTTCTGTGTCATTTGACAAACCAGGAATCTTCTGGCCACATTAATCAGTGGGAGCAATCACTTCAAAAAGTTCAGGTTTCTAACCGAATGCATACGTGTTGAAATCAATGTAGATGGATAATAAAAAAATATTTTCACCCTTTACTAACAAGTAACATTAGAAATCATTATCCTAATGGCTTATGAACTTTTTATGTTAGAGAATGATGTACAGTGAAAATTTGATCAGCAATAGACTTTCTATTCTGTGCTTTAAATAAGAAATTAGTGGAAATCATTAATGCACAGCATTTCGTTTCTGTGTACATGTTATGTCAACTACAGAGAAATTACAAGGGATGTTCTGTTCCTCATCAAGTCTTAACCTCAAGTCTTCATCTACACTAGCATAACAGTATCTCTAGTTACACTGACTTAAAGCCACCACAGCTTCTCTAATGTGGATGAAGTTAGGTCTTTCATACCAACAGAGCAGTTCCCACAGGAGGAGGAGAGTAAATGTGTTTTATATCTTATCCATGTCTACACCTGTGCCATCAGAAGCAGAAACGTCTTTCATTTATTTATAGTTATAATGTGATTGGTATTTTCAGCATATATGAATAGCTTCTGTTCTTGGACCAGATTTATAGACTGACATCAGTATTTCTCTGCCGCCAACTCCACATGCACTTATTAACTTGTTGCTGTGCCTAACACTATCAGTGATATTTAAGATAAGCATCGCTCTGCTATTGACAACAACTAACAGTGTCCACATGGACAGCTGCTGTAGCTCAGCTGAATCACTGCAGAGTATCAAACCTCTGTTACTCAACTGTGCTTGGAGTTGGAACAGCCCTGAGTTACACATTTTATTGGAATTACTTGAGGTGAGGCATCCTATATGACTGTAACTTTCACAGTCTCTACTTGAAGTGATTTGGCTAGCAAAACCTTAACGTGACATTGATATCCTTGCCACTGTCACTTAGGCTGTTCTATATGAACTGCTTATTATACAGGATTCAGCTAGAGTTATACACTATAGATATAGTCACAAATTAAGTTGTGTAGGACCTTTATACTCATATAAGTGTCCACATTTTTTTGAAATGCAGCCCTTATACCAGCGGTTAAAACAGGTTAAAGGAATATGGCTTTAGAGTCTGTAAAATGAAAAAATTTGGGGCCAATTTTCTTAAAGTGAGAAAGGGAGATTTTCAGTTCTCCACTACTCCTATTGTCCTATTGACCCGGAGAGTAAGAACAGAGCCAGATCTCTCGTAAAGAAAAAAAAGAAGCCAAAAAACCAAAAATGCAACTTGACATATTTTCATAAAAACACAGTGATATTTGGAAAATCTATAATAATTACGTCACTTCAGTTAGACTGACCATTACCAGAAAGAAAAAGTTTTACATGCAGAATAGCTCCTCCAAACAGTGTGTCAGGTAAGCAGTGTGACAGGTCAAGGAAGCCTTTAGACTCCCTGTGCTGGCTTGGTCCCAGCTGTCTGTGCATCCAGAGCCAGGAGGGGACAGAGGGGACATCTCCTCTAGGGATGCAGACAGAAATAGACGTTTGCCTGTAGGGTTTTGTTCTTAGCAGCAGGAAAATGCCTTTGAGGAATAAAGCCTAGATTACACAAAAGCATAAAAGCAGAATTCCTTTTTTGTCTGCAGGTACTTCCATTAAAAAAGTTAGGGCTTGCTGCTCACAGAGGCCTCTGTGTCAATGAGAGTCTGCCCTCACACAACTGCGGCAGAAAAAAGGAGTCTCAAAGTAGAAGTTAGCACGTGCTGGTTTTAAAGCTTCTTGCCGGGGCCATACGGACAGCAAAAACCAGGCACACGGCATTCGTTCCTCGTGTGCATATCCGCACACACACGGTGCCTGCAGCCTGCTGAGCCTCTGCTTTGCCCTGGGCAGCCACGACCGTATCCCCATTAAAAAGCCATGTAGCAGCAGCAGCAGCATTCAAGCAGCACCAGGATCAGACTAACAAAAATATGATGAATTACATGGCTTTCATGTGGGAGCTGACTCACACCCAGCTTGCTCACAGCACAGTGTGCTTCCTGCACTTAGCCTTGTAAATGCACCCTCAGAGACATTGCAGACTACTAGAACAAAAAAGTAAATACAGACAAGTAACTTCCATTTGTGAGCTTCTCTCTCTTCCCTCATTTCAGAGCTCTCTTCCCCATCAAGCCCTGATGTCTTGCTGTCTATTCGTCAAAAGGCAGGAGAGTAAAATTAGAATCTCTTAGGGATAGACTTAGAATGAGAACATGCACAGTACTTCAGAGGGAAAAAGGAAAAAAGCTGTTCAAGTTCACATAAAACTAGAGTTTTTAGTTAAATACAAATTCTCTGCAATTATTTTTGTCTAGTATTTCAGCTGACTCAGGTATTGATTATAAACACAACTGTTGCAAAGGATGCTCAGTCTCCAGAATAGTCAATTTAACAGAAAGCTGGAGTCTTGCAAAAACATAGTCAGAAATGTAGCAGTATTTAACAGAACCGAAGAGGGGAAATAAAGCGGTGACTTAATGCCGAAAGACTTCACAGCTAGACAGTAAGCTACCAAGCACTGCTCCATTCACCAAAAGGAGGAAATCTAGTGTATATTACACAGTTTGAAGAACAGGACAATAGGCAAGAGTTCTTCAGCTAACACTAAGCAAGATCCAGGGTGTCTCTTCAGGGTACAACCCAGCAGGTAAAGGACATCAATCTACATGTGTATAGAGGACAGGAAAACCCTCTGTTCTTTCTAAGGCTTCTACTCGTGTCAGTGCTGTTTGACGGCTGTGACACCAGGCTAGAACAAGCAGAATGGAACTAACAAATTCGTTCATGTTAACGTTAGACTCCTGAGTGAAGGGGTACTGTTTGATTCACAACAGAGGATGAGCTGCACCTGCAAGGGAAAATTAACTATTCCTTTCTTCTCTACTCCTGCATATTACTAGGATCTTTCTCAAGGTCATTTTAGATATGAATCTGGCTTCTCGGGTGCATTTTTTCCCTCTTCTTTAGCTATATAACAATATTGGACAGCTCAGTGATGCGACCAATATATTTCAGATGTTCTCTGAACTGGTTTCTTGCTAGTGAAGTTAAATCACCTGATTCATGCAGGAGGGCAGTATATAATAATGCTGTTTTGCTTTACAGCTAGAGCAGATAGGCAAGGACGATACAATACCTTCTGGAATCTTGACATGATTGATATGTGCCCATATTCCCAAGTGCAATAGTGCAAAATAAAACTACAAGGAGGTAAGCTCTGATCAGGGTGTACCGTAAGTACAGTAGCAGAGCTGTCTGCATCCCTGCTTTGCGAAGGCAGGGAAGATTGCCTAATACACTAGTGGGCACATTGCTACCTAGCTAACACAAACAAAGTCTGCAAATGCTGCCATTAAACAAAAGAAAAAATCCCCACAACTAAACAGTCTGTCAAAGTACTATCAAAAGAAGAGGAATATCGAGGCAATGTCAGTCTGGTTGCCACCAGGCATGGCTTGATGTTTGTGGAGAGTGACATTGTGAAAAGCTCCTGAGAAATCTCCCTTTGGCATGAGGGAAGAGTTTTCACATTTACCCTAGAACCACTTACTGAGCTATTTGCACTCACTGCCACAAGAGTTTCTGTCAAGAGGACAGCTGGGAGCTGTGGCAGGAAAGTGTTTCTTAGGGTGCCATTCACTAAGATATACACTGCACTAGCAATCCAGCTTTTCTGGGTTGTTTCAGCTGTAATGCAAACACTACCCAGCTTGAAAACACAGAGATGCTCTGGATGGAAAATAGAATTTTGATGAGACCAAAGGGGAGCCAGAAACAATGAATGTCAGGAGAAATATGTGCTCCTTTTGTCCTATATGGTAAGGATGAGTTACGGCTTCAAGAAGCTTTCTCCATTCTGCAGTTCCAAATTGTAGCAGAAAGAGAGAGAGGAATATTCCGATGCAGGTGAGGAGGAAAGAGCAGCCTTTGTCACTTGTTTGTTTTAAAAAATAAAATAACCTCTCAAATAAAAATCTTGGAAAAAAGATGAAAGGCACATTTCCAGAAACCGCAGCTATTTACAGACAAATAGTCTACTGCTTGGTTTGCACAGATCCTAATACCTGGTCTTTTTTCACTAATGCTCGTAATCTGGAACAACATTAATAATGAGTAGCCAAGGTCACTAGTGGATGGTGCTTGACAAGATGAAATGATCAACCCTATCACACTGTTGAAAAGTTATCTGTGCCTTGATTTCCTAGGCTTTTAGATAGCTTTTCTTTCAGAAATATGTGGTTTTAGGTATTTTATGTTTAAGGCATTCTAGCCTAGCTGATGTGCTTAGGCATTAACATCTGTTTAAATGTTTCTGCTCTACTAGGTCATTCTGGATTTTTACCTGACTGCATAAAGTTTCGTTCTCCAAGTGAAAAAACTTCCCATGCCTTTGGATGCAGAGTCAGGCTTTCAGATCAAATTGCCTGTCTTCTGCAAAATTATTCTGCAGAAGTGGGAGGATTATGCCTGAGCAAGTTAGACAAAGCCTTGCATTTTAATGCCCTCTCTCCTTTACAGTTCTTCTTCTTTAAGGAACAAAATAATCTACAAAACATGTTCTCTATTCATTAAGACAATGATTTTGGCCCTGCTGCCCTCCCTTCTTCATTTGCATGATCTGTTGAAAGTCGCTCTGCTACTACTAATCACATACTGCCTTGTTGACAATCCCCCTAATCTGATTTCTGCTCAAGTAATGCACTTGGATTGTACAAAGCCTGGATTTCAAGTATCTAGCACAAAATTCAACGCTACCTGCAAGTTATTCATTAACTGGATTACTTCATTGTCCTGAGGTATTAGTTAACTAACTTCTTACTTATTTTACTTGCACAAGAGCATCAGGTGATTGCTCTTTTGAAGCACTCATCCCGTATCCTGGCTGCACAATCCACATGCCCACTGCATAAGCAATTGTCTGGATTTTAAAAGATAAAAGCAATAGCTTATATATGGAGCTCTATAATAGTGGGAATTAAAAGCATAAATCCTATTGCTGTGTACAGGAACCGTGTGACTTAGTCACTGTTAAGTGTGTGGAAAATTTGAACTAATCAGGCCATCACTGAGAGGTACAATTTGCAGGGGAGGGCACTCAGTATAAAATGCGATAGGACTTTTCAGGTTCATTCTGTCTTCTATGCATTTTAGACTTTTTGCCTTATTTTGATCCGATCCAGCTATTTAAAGGATGTTAAGTGCTTTGTTCATTGTAATTCACAGTTCATAGCTCCTACCCTTTCTTTCATGTCTGAAGAGAAAGATAAGAAAAAAGAAAAAAAAAGGGGGGGAGGAGAGGAAGGGCTCTCTGTCCTCCATATGGTCATGTGGCTGATGCTAACGCGTTTTACAGAAGTATCTCACCTGGGATGTTTTACTTGTTCCCCTTCAACTGATGTTATTAAAGGTCTTTGGAGATACTTTTGTTTCATCCTTCTGTTCTAGTTTAGCAAGGGTGATGACATACTAGCTGAAATGTCTGGAGGCTTGTTAGCAAAAACCCTGTCACTGGGAGGGATCAAAGTGTTTTTGTGCTGAGTCTCTAGGGCACTGATCCTGGCAATACAGCTGGACTCAGATGCAGTCTCCACATGGCCTAACATGACAAGCAGCTGGATCCTCAAGCCAACAGACAGAGAGTTATTTTCTCAGGATGAATATCATTTCCCAAAACCCAAAAGGGTGAAATGAGCACCATTGTCAGAAAATCTTTTTAAATTTATTTCAGGAGATAAGGGGAAAAAATAATTCTACTTTCATCTTACTGAAAATAAGAAACCATTTCTTTTCTCTGAAAAAAGATACCAAAACTCAAACCAAAAACCAGAATGGGGACCTGAGCAAACGTCAAACTGCACATCAAATTTCTGATAAACAGGGAAGTTGCAAACAATTCACTTCAGTGAGGTCTGTCCTCTGTGTTGATAAATAATGGTTTAAAGCCGAAAATAAGCCTGAAACTGACTGTCAAATGTATATGTAATCATTGCATCCTATCTGGAGGACGATCCACAAATGCAAGCTGGCTGTACATCAGTAATCAAATAATTGACTGGCTGACAACTGAGACTAGTACTTGGCTTGACGCCCCTGACTAGACAGGAAATGGCATTTCCTGTGTCTTGATAAAGCAGATGTCACTTGGTCCCTCCAGCAAAATACATGACACCAGGGGCATCTTTAGTAAAGGTTCCTTCCCCCACATGTAATATTGGTCAGTTAAAAAATACCCCCCTCCTCCTGTGGTTTTATTTAGCTTTTAACAGGCTAAACTTTTAGGGGGAAAATATATACAATGGGTATATCTTCATAGCTGGCTAAATCTGTTGCAGTGCTCCTTTGTCTAGCTGGTGTTCTTGCTCTCGTTTAGGTTGTGCCTTTCCCTGAGGACACACTCCCTCCTGCACAGAAATGCAGCACTTTCTCAAGAAATCAGACATATGGCAGGGGCTCATGAGTTCAGAGTGACTTGAGAGTTGACTACATGTTAGGCACTCTGTAGTCCCAAGTAAGTTTTTTTGCTGTCTCTCTTGGCTTCCATTAATTTAACCTACTAAGTTTATTCCCTTTTGTGGTTTGCAGGTACATAAATAGTAACTGTTACTGCAGTTAGTAAATAACATGTGACTGATGTTTTCCAGTTTCACCCCGTATCTGTGAATAATATGTGCCTTTCTCTCGCAGTCATAGATTTAACTTGAATCTCTAAGCTGTCTTGCACATTGTTTACTCCATTGCCCAATACTTCAGAAGGTAGAGTGGCACATGGAAGGTACAGTCAGCTTCTCTGGGGGGAAACAGAAATGTGGAGGAAGCAATGTGCAATATGTGCAAGCACCAGAGTCTTCTGTTGCTATGATTACTTTCCAGTTGGTTTAATTCCCTGCACTAGCCCACCACAAAATCACACAAACACCAACAAGGAAGGAATGAGCAAAGATGAAGAAGGGATAGAAGGTCAACTGCAATCCCAGCCAGCAGCTGCCTCTGCGAATATGAGATCAAGCTCCCAGTATATCTCTATTTATAGCCTTTCCCAGAGGAAAGAGAACGTAGTTTTGTTCTGGCCCTCTGGGAGAAATAACAGTACTGCCATCTTGCCAGAGCTCAGTACTGCCAGTCTGTTTTGCCAAAAAGCATTTCGGACTGCAGAGTAGATGCTCCCTTGATTAAATATGAAGAATTTGCATTACCAGATTACTCTACTAATCCATCTGGCTCCGTGTTCTGTCCCTGAAAGCAGCCAGCACAGGTTCTTCAGAGACTGGAATGAAGTCCTCATTATAGACAATTTTACAGCTAATAAATTTCTAAAAGCCTGTATGCAGAAAAATCCCTGCTGTTTTCACACTAGGAGTTTGCACAAGTTAAAGCTGAGTGCTGACCATGGGATCTGGCCTAACAGAAAATGTCAAGCCTCTGTTATCCTCAGAGTGTATGCTACTAAAAAACAACAAAAACACAGAAGCATAAGTAGAGTTATCTGCATAGGGACAAAGCATTGTCCTTAAACAACATAGACTTAAAAATTACCTTTAAAGGGAAGAAGGGTACATCTTCCCAAGGCTGCCTTTTCCTTTCCACCCCAAGTGCAGATGCCTGAAGGCATCTCTCCAGGATGAGTGCTGCATGCGGGACTCCAGATGCAAAACATAACCCCTGTGTAATCCGTTGGGCTGGTTACAACGCTTGGTATGCTGCAAGGATAGCCAAGCTGAACTTAAGGAAGCAAAAATCGATTCATAAACAATGTTTAGATTTGATAACTGTCCAAACATTTACCGCTTGGGTGAAGACGATTGTACTTGCATGAATTTCTGAAATCTATGGTCAGGGTGAAAATAGGTGTCATTCAATAACTCGTCTTTCAACAGTAGCTGTGAATATACTGGCTGATCTATAAAGATGGCTTAGATTATTTTTTTATATTGCTTCCTCCACTAGTTCTTCATCATCTCCTTTTTCTGTTACTCTCGCCACCTCCCTGGAATTAGTTTCAATCTGCGCAATCCTTGTAATACAAGCATGTCATACGTTTGTACCACAGCCTATTACCACCCCAAACAATGAATACAAAAGGCTCAAAGTTGTTATAAGCTTTAACACATATAAGCAACAACAAACACTGCAGAGGACTGGTTTGGAAGGTGGAGGCAAGGTCTAGGGGGCTTTTCATTCTGAATCAATGGAAGTAATAGAGATTTGTAGCCATGCCTTTGGGCTAGACAATTATTTAGGCATAGTCTGTAATCAAAGGCAGTATATAGCTCACTTCTGCAGGTCCAGAAGTAACATGAAGCACTCAGAATATTTAATGAAGCTTCAATTCCTAAATGGATGAGGTTGATCCAAGTCATCTGTGCCCCAGCCTAGCAGTGCTCTGGCCTGTGTTCTTACCCCATCCCCTGCATCAGGATTGATACCCACGCAGCTGCATAAAGAGCTTGTCTGGAGAGCTGAAACTAACTATACAAAACTTAAAAAAAAAAAACCAAACCCAAAAAACCCCAAACAAAAAGTCTTCAGGAGCATTCAATTGTTTCAGATCTCATGCCTTGACCTTACAAGCAGCAGCAAAAGAAGAAAGGGTGGGAATATAAAATTGGGGTCAGAAAGGATGGAGGAATCAGAGCAGCTCTGTTTTAGACTGTCTTATGCTGCATAGCATTACGTTCTCACTCGCTTCAGGGCCTTTGCTTACATTGCTCTCAGTGGACAAAATGATTTCAGCATATACCAGCATCCCTACACCTCACTGTAATAGGGTCCCTCATGCCTCCAAATGTGAAAAAAATCCCCCTGAGGAAAGGATCTGACTCAGACTACAGAACCAGGCTTCCAGTAACACTTAGACGGGTGAATGGTTTTGGGGCAGTTGTGCCACCCACCCTGGAGCAGGGGTGGAGTGGAGGATACAGACAGGCATCTGCAATGTTTTTGCCTGTGCACCCCTAGTCCTACAGTACTCCTTACTTGCATACGCCTATCACCCTGGGGATACTTAAATACTGTATATGTTTATTTCCAAATTATCTCCATTACATTTACTGACCCATCCATTAGAGCAATTTGCATCTCATGGTCTGCAGAAAACTGGCAGTCTACATCACTTAATGGTAATCCACAAGGCAATTGTGGCTCTAGGATTTAAGTCAGCATAAATTTGTCTTGACATCAGGTAATTGCTAGGGCAGCAGATCTGCCCACTTGGGTTTCTCATTCCTACCCCCATGCAAGGAGCACAAGAAAGGAAGTGATGCAGCGATAGGACCAAGTGGCTGAGCATGGCACAACTTCATCTAGCTGTGGTACTGATCTTATAGTTTGAAAGAAGACAAGAAACAATAGCCAGAGAAATGGAGTGTATTGCTGTAGGCTTAAATTTGCTGTCTGAGGATCTCCTGTTCCTCTGGAAACCTTGTCTTAGTGTTCACAGAATAGAGGAGGCTGTAACAACATGGCATTACACTATCACGTGTGTATCAGAGCTGCTTCAGAGAGGAGGAGAACACCTACCACCTGACACAATGCAATCAGACCTCTGGCTTCTCCTTCGTGGCCTTTGGGATTTAAGGTCTTTTTCTTTTTTTTTAATCTTCAGTCTTCCTGCAAACCTAATCTATCTCTTATCCTACACAAGCATGTAAAGGTTAAGCTTGAGTGACACAAAGTTCATAGAGAGGCAAGCATCTATTATTACTTCTAAGCACCAAAAGTCAACTTGCTTCTCTACAGTCCTCATGTTAACATTTCACCTTTGTTTGACACACAGGAATTCTGCAGGGCAGCACAAAACACATGGTAGGAGCAAGGAGTATTCACTGTTTTCCCCTTGGACAAGCAAAATATTACATCTCTTCATGCATTAACCTGGTTTGCAGTGGTGCAAGTGACTACATAGGGAACAAAATAATTGGGAGGTGAAAATACAGAGATGCTCCTCTCTAACCTGCAGGATGGCGAACAGTAATTGCACAATGCTGTATTACCTCCTGGAGACTGCCTAAATCCTGGATTAAACAATCATGGACTGGACTGCTGACTCTACTGCATTCCTGTGCAGCCTGGTGCCACAGATATCCATCCTGTTGTCACTTCTGTTTAATAATAAAAGCTTTTTCTTCTTTGTATTGTGCTACATGCAAGAAAAAAAAAAAGGGAGTAAAAGAACATATGGGTGTAAAGTCAACTGTCTAAAGGTTAGGGAATGGCAGGTTTAAGTTTTTCTTTCCCCCTTCCACTAACAATACAGCTTTTTAATTATAAGGCCACATGCTATTTTTTCTGATGAAACTGTGTGCCTTACTCAGTTCAATAGACTGTGCCAGTGCACAGCTGTGCAATATATTGTTTCATTCCCTTCACCTACCACCTAGTTCCAGGATCTGCTTAACTGTACACTAACCAAATCCCTTCCCTCTGTATAAAATAATTTATCTCTTCATGTACTCTCCTGTGGTGCTCCTCAATATGCCACCTCAATGCTTCAGAAGCAGAAGTTAATTTGTCTTTAAATTAGAAGTTTATATTCCTTCCGTTTTAAAGATGGGAAGCTGATGAAGCAAGACTTTACTTAAAAAGCACAGCAAGCCACCAAAATGTGTCCTCGCACCCTCTTTACTCCAGATGTCCATCCAGGCACCCAGACTGGAGCTCACACCTGTCTCAAGGTCTGCACGCAGGGGCGGTTGCCCACCCCCAGAAAAGGGATTGTGAGAAGGGAGGCAGCCACCTCCACTGCACCTGACATAGGGCCACAGCACAGCACATGCAGCCACCACTATGGTGCACTCCTGGTTTGTGCATTGACCAGAGAGACCAATTAAAAAGCTAGCAACACTGTCAAGAATAGCCACAATTGATCTTATGTACAATCATAACTTCTCAACATTTTGGAGTGGGACTGTAAAATCTCCAAGGTGTCCAGTCAGGGAACTAAGGAGCCTGAGCTGTTAGATTTTGTCTGCTGCTATGTTTAGTCCAGCATTTTTCCAAACAGAGAGGGGGATCTGCACATAAAATACAGGATCTTTAGAGAGGACCGGATACTTCTAAGTGACTTGAAGCCTACAGCACAGCCAGTAAGAGCAATAGGTCCATTCTTCCCCCAAAGGAGAGGGTTTGCACACTTGCACAGGAGGACCCTTGCAGCTGTGTCACAGCAAGACATAAATCCCCTGCAATCAGCAAAGTGGTCACGGCAACATAGGTTATCTGTGCTCTGGAGTTGGGACAACCACTAACAGCAGCTCAGTTCACAGCAAACAGGTCTTAGTAATGACTAGGCCATTCCGTGACTAGATCAGCAGCAGAAAACACCCACCTCTGCTGGAGGAGGATTCATAGATGTCTGCTGGTGTCTGAGGCATGGCAAGGCTAGAACTGTGGATGCCTTGCCAAGCAAGGATCCCTTTCCTGCATGTCTTAGTAGCCGTGAGTACTCCTCTTTGCCTTCCTAGGGCTTACACCTTTTGATGATACCCCCTGCAACCAAGCCTGACTATGGCCCTTCCCCGTGCTGTCTTTTCTTTCTAGCCATAGCAGAAATAAAAAGCATCTGTTTAGTTACTCACAGTGGAACTTTTTTATCCATTTCCCGGGCCTTTCATTAGTACGCCCGTCTCACAATGTTTATTTGTCTCACAATGTTTATTTTGTTCACCCCAAGGACTTGGAAGAGCCTTCTTCCCTTTCAGATCATTGAATATCCTTTATTCATTTTTTGTTTTGTCTGTCTGCAACTCCTTCCTGACAGTGCTGACCAGTCATGTTGTCACATTAGTTTTCTTGGACCCAGTGTTCCTCAAGCACCAGTCTTTTTTTTTATTCTCAGATTTCAGAATAGTTTCTCATAGCCTTACTGGCTCCCTTGTATCATCTGAATTTTTCATTTACAGTGAAATTGTCTTCAACAACGCAGTAATTATTGTTGCATTTATAATCTAACCTGCTTTCACCTTCCAAGAAGCAGTCCGGGCACTGTATTTGCTGCCCACAGGGATTCAAATCCTGTGTGGCTGTGTTCATTGGAACGTTTCACTTCTGCCATCATATCACTTCCTTGCCACAGTCAGAGAGAGACTTCAGGGAGGACTCCTCATCCTGAACGACAGTATTCTTTCCCTTCAAGCCTTGGAGATTACATGGACTCCTGGATGGTTAGTAGGTATTGCAATACTTAAAGCCATCACCTCTTAAATGGCACACATTTTGTGCTTGTTTTACCCATAGTTCTCTCCACTCTCAATCAAAAAGTGAAGGATACATTTTTAAGATCTGCTTCTTTTCCCGAGAACCTGCCAGGTGATGTTTATGCTGCAGTGAAGACTCACAGTAATAATCTTTCTTTGGCAGTGTTTACCACGCAACTCCACTGGTTCCTATGCTAACAATGGGTGGGGTCTGACAGCTCTTTCCTTTCTACTGTTCCTCTCCCATATTTAATTAGTTTTGTCCCCTTGGTCCCTACAAGCTAATTTCAAGCTTTCCACTCGTTTCCAGCCCTATGTTCATAGAATCACAGATTCATAGAATCATAGAATCATGGAATCATAGAATTATCAAGGTTGGAAGAGACTTCTAAGATCATCAAGTCCAACCTTCAGTTAACACCACCATGACCACCAGGCTATGTCCTGAAGTGCCATATCTACCTGTTTTTTGAACACTTCCAGTGATGATAACTCCATCACATCCCTGGGCAGCCTGTTTCAATGTTTCACCGTCCTTTCAGTAAAGATTTTTTTTCCCAGGTTTCATTGCCTGTTTGTGAGCAGTTTCTTTTCACCCCATAGACCAGACTGTTCACTCTCAGTTGCCAGCTGCTCTCAGGGCAGCTGCAGGGGTGGTGTGGCACGACTCAAGGTGCATTTCTGGGCATGGGGTTTGGGGTGCAGGGAGCAGCTGAGCATGCAGCTCCATGCGGGTGGGACACCAGGGCTCTGCCTGCCCACCGGCAAAGGGAGAGGAGAGTGAGATTTTGCTTGATGAGAGAATAAGCAAACAGGAGAAAAGAGAGAGGAGGCAATGTCTGCAGGGAGAAATAGAGAAGAAGGATTTAAGGGCAAGGGGCAGCTTTGGAAGGAAATTAAAAAAAATAAAGCCTACTACTAATTTCTAGACTGTGCCATTTCTATCCCTCTCCACTTACTAGTTATCACAGGAACTAATAATTTTATCAGATCAAATTACTCAGAAGGGGGAAAGGATGGAAAGCTTGAAAAGCAACAGCTTGAATCCTGAGAAAAAGCCTGTTTATAACCTGATGTTTCTTTCACTTTGCTGTTGCCTGCTGCTAGTGCTTTAAGGTAGTAATAACCTTACCTGCATCTGTTTATTTGGAAACTGTCTAATCCAGTCACTTCATCACAAGGAACAGGCTGTGGAAACCCTCACCCGCTCCAGCGTGAACCTTTTTCCTCCCTCCTTCATGTGACAGCAGCAGGATCTCAAAGTATTCACTTAGGCCTCAATTCTTTACCCAGGTCTCAAAAGTCATATTTCACTGTATCAAATACTAAACATGGGATGACATTTAATTTTCAGCATAGGTTATATACCATTCCAGAGCAGCGATCTATAGATCTAACACTCCGATATGTGTTACACACCTGTTCAGCATATAACCATGCGTTTAGAGAAATACCATTGACTTGCCATCCACTTATTTAAAATGAATTGAAAGCAGCCTCAATTTTCACATCTCTGCTCCCAAATTCCCTTGCAAATTTGCAGCCTCGGTTTTCTTTAGATGCGTTTTCCCGCTTCGCACACATGTCACTTTTCTTGGAGTACAAGAGATGGAAGATAACAAATTAAACCTGGCTCTTCAGGGAGAAACTACGTGAGTGATCATTCTCACAGACTCCTGGCACTGGCTGGCCTCCCTTTTGATGGGACAGAGCCTCCACAATATTTTTTGGGCCTCATGCCACCACATCTGGTACATTTTAAATCTTCAGAGTCCAAACAGAAACTAAACCTCAACTTAGCTTAAAAAATGTAAGACCACTCAAGGGTTGCAGCCCGTGTATAGCTTTGAAACTCTTAAAACATAGGCCCTTTCCTTTTCTCATAAAAACTAATCCTAACTCTTCTGGCCTCAGGCTCCCAAGATCTGTTGATTTACACAGAAGCATCCAAGGAACTTGGTGGCAGTCAGCCCTTGTGAGTTTTTTTCTGCTTCTGTGTGGCTTCGCTAATGGTTTGAGCCTTTACAAAGAGCACTACAGCAGCTGTACTTGGGTCACATCAAAGGGCCAGCAAGTCCAGTACCACATCTTTAACAGGAGGCAATAGCAGATGCTCATTATAAGCTGCTATCAGTTTACATTAATATGCCAGGCTGCACAAATCACAGCTGAAGCCTCTGACTCATCATCTATCTTGGAGTTAGCTGCCCTTGTTACAACCCTCACTCCCGCTTTTGGGAGATGTGGTGGGAAGAAAGTAATCGGTTTAGCTTCAGCTATATCTAAGGAAAAGTGATCCACAGCCTGTAGACTCTTTCACATGTTTTAAATGAGACCTCTTCCTTTTCAGTCAGAAATTGAGCCAAGCCTCTGAATTGCTATAGCTATCTCCCTAGCCTCATTCTCCTGCCCCCCAAAATGAAAGTATTTCTTCTAAAGCTTTCGCGTATTGTAGATTCACCTGGAAAAATGAAATGTGACTTTGGACTCTTCCGGTCCACGGTTAAGAGAGTTCTTTGGGAGGCTGTTCTGGAGGGCATGGGAGCCCAGGAAGGCTGGGCATACTTTAAGGAATTAATCTTAAGGGTGCAGGAACTGACTATACCCAAGTCACGGAAGACAAGCCGATGGGGGAGGAGACCGACGCGGAAAAAAAGCCGATGGGGGAGGAGACCAGCCTGACTGAACAGAGAGCTTTGGCTGGAACTTAGGAACAAAAGGAGAGTTTATGGTCTATGGAAGCCGGGGCAGGTTAATTATGAGGATTATAAACAACAAGTGAAG
>NW_009712041.1:0-7132 GCF_000703405.1 Apaloderma vittatum
TTACATTGATGCAAAGACCAGTGCTGTGCCTGCCGCGGGTTTGCTTTATTTTCCCTACTAGTGTTCTTGTTTCACGCGGAGGTGGCGTCGTCGCTCGCTGTGTGGCTTTGGGCCGTTCCGGTGGGGCCTGTGACGCTCACGGGGGCCTTCAGAGCCTGAGCGCCCTTTAAATTCTCACCTGAATGTAAATAACAAGCAACATAATATATTTAGCTTCACACAAATGCTGCAATTTTAGAATGGATGTCCCTGAGTAGAAGTAGGGGTTTTACTTTTGTATGACTAGTTATTCAATACTGGGTCTAGGCCTTCTGCGTCCTTTAAGTAATTTCACTTGTTTTTGCTTTTAACGGGCAGGAGGTTTGTAGAGGCCTCGGGTGGGCCCTGTCAGAGGAACTGGGAGCACTGGGTGTGCTTAAATGAACTGAGCCTGCAACAATCCTTTTAGGTTTTCTTTTGGGGTTTTCTTGTTACTGTTTTTTTTTTAAAAAATACTAGTCTCCTAACCTGTTGTATGCTCTAAGACAGAATAAGAAGGCAAAAAGGTCCCCCTTTTTACACAACACAGTAAATGATTACATGTAAAACTAGCATAGCTGTAGAGGTTGCAGGCTGCTCAAAGTCAGATCTTGTACATCAATTGTTTTAATGTATTTTTAAAGTTGCACAGTGTTTGATATACCTGTTGTTCTTCAGCTTTCTCATGCATTTGGTTCAAGGGAGCACTTGTTCTGGTCAGGTTGTGTTTGGAAAACTCCATGGACACAAAGCCTTGTAGCTAAAGATGGTGTGAAACGTGAAGGAGAGCTCTTCTATGGGATGAGAGAAGGTAAATTAGAATCTTTGAGTAGGTTTTGTTTAAAATTTGCTCTGTCAAGGCTAACCAGACCTGATTTTGCTCCATAAATACAGCTATTTAATGATTTCATTTTTCAAAAATGGCTTTGGTCTACTGAAAGTCGGGAAATTCAGCTCTTGTGTTTGTGTTATGTTTAATATTTGGAACAGGCACTTCCCAATCTATGTCATTATACAGCAATTCAGAAACCCAGAGTATTTTATGTGTAACTGTGTGCCTATGTGCACATGCAGGTTTGTACCACTGGATGACTCTCTAGTATCTGTTTTGAGACTGAGTAAATTCTTCAGGCTTGCTCTGTCCGCAGGATTCTGCTATAATTAGGTTTACAGTGGATATCTGCTCAGAAGTGACAAGATAGAACAAAAAGAATGTGGGCGAATATTTCAAGCTCTAGGCTATTCTACCCTTGCTGCTTTGTGGTGTAGAGTAGATTGAATAATGGCATGCACGTTGAATTTATCTGTTTTTCCTCTTCAATTTTAACTGTGATATCATGAGATTTTCACATCAATCTCTTCAAGTGATAAATTTTTAGTAAGTGGATGCTGTCAGTTAATAGCATATTGTAGCCTTCAGACCTTCAGAGATTCAGGTCAATTAAATGTCCAGTAAACAAACAATAATTATAACTTTATCAGCAGAGGATCCAGTAATAGCAATTCTGATTTATCTACTGCTTAACCATAAAACTGATTTCACATTGGGTAAAAAAGTGTTGCTGAGAGGCAAGATAAGCTCTAACTGAACATTAGAGAACATGTAACAAAACAAAGCCCCTGGAAGCGGCTGATTTAAAAAAAATTAATAAAAATGATAAAAATTAAAACCCCAGTGACCTCTTGTGGCCTGTCTGGGTCTCGTGTATTTGCATGTGCACGCATCTGAGGATGAAAGAAAACAAGAACATGTAAATGATGTTTGCAGCGGTTAATGATGTAAATGACTCGTTTTCTTCGTACAAGTGTTTCCTTTCTGTGGTTTCTCATTTCTGGCTGCTGCTTAAGTCCCAGTAAGCAGATGCTGTGCTCCATTCTGTTCCTGTTGCTACTTCTTTGTGTGTGTTGGCTGTGTTTAGTTTGTCTCCTTTCCCAGAGGAAGGCCTGCTGTTCGATACACCTGTTAACCACACGGAACAGGTGGCAAGCCTTATGGGCTTCTTCACCTGCAGGCTTTTGTTCCCCCACCCCCCCAGAATCCATTTGATTTACCTGTTTGGAAGAGTCAGAATTTCAGTTCTGAAGCAAATTATTTAACTGACTGGAATTTCCGTTGCTCAGAATGACACTGCATGCTAATGGACAATCTGGAATTTGAAGATACATAAATCTTGATTACAATATAATGGTATATGATATAAAAATATCAATAAAACTATTGATGATATAAAGACCATGAATGAGTCTCCCCAGTAGTAAGTGTTGAGCAAGTGTTGTAGTTTAGTTGCTTGTGGACAGGACCACTGACTGCTGCATCACTCATTGCTCTAGTAACTTTTAGAAGTTACCATGTCCCAGTAGCAGCCTAAACTGTGCTGAACACGTTTCCAAATGCATAATCTGTACGTTAAATTGCCTTTTGGAATAATTTTTAGAGATCTTTCTTTTTTTAGTGAGCTACTTTATTTCTGTTCTAGTCTCTATTAGTAGACTTTGTCTCTGAATCATAGAAAATACCTTACTGGACCTTACTGAAATTTGAGGATTTTTTTTGATTTGAAGCAGAATTTCTCATTCTAATTTAAAAACAAACTAAACACACACAGAAAAAAAGCAACAACCCACTGCATTGGACAGCCCATACTGGAAGCTTGTAGCCTTTTCGTTTTCTCCGTTTCCAGCTCCCCTTTGTGTGCTAATGGGTAGCTCTTTTTCTGGAGGCCCCTGTGTCACTCTGGTTGCTCACGCCTTTGTTTCTCTGCATAAATGTGTGATGTATAGATAGTGCTTATGTGGACGTCAGCATTTCCAAACCTTGCATGTGTTGCATTGCTAAGCAACTTTTAGCAACACTTATCTCTCGTCCTTATGCCATCTGGAAAAGAGAATTAGACAAGGAAATGTGCCAGAGAGAGACAAAGGCAAATCTAAGAAAGAGGTGGCTTGATTACTTAAAAGAATGAGTGACATTAATAGTAGGCAGTCACCAGAACTGATTGAAAGCAGGCACAATGCCGTTACAGGTAGCGATAAGGAACCACGGAGAAAGGTTGCATATTTTATACCCCCCACCCCTTTCCCCTCTCCAGAGGAGGCAGTGTGCAGCTGAATCCTGTCGCATGTGTACGTACCGTGATGCAAGATGAAGGCCCCGTGATTTCAGTACGTAATTTAGGTACTATTCCAGTTACAGTGAGTTTTTTCTAGATGTTCTTCCAGTTGTTGTGTACATTCAGGAGTATAAATAGCTGGTTGCTGTTTTAAAGGTCTCTTGCACTAGGCAGAGAAGACTGAAAGTGCCAGTGCAGCCTGCAGTTCCTTTACGTTAGAGTTGCCAACAGCACTGCTGCCGTCAGGTAACTGCTGAGGATGGCATCGTGTGCCTTGGAGTGATGGAAGGAAGAGACCAAAGCCTGTAGGATCAGAAGCGTATTTCCAAAGAACTGCCTTGTCTCTGCTTTTGTGTTCCAGCTTACATCTGTAATTGCTAAAGGTGTAAACAAAGTGTGAGAAGTTTAGTGGCAAAATCCATCTGGAGTTTCAACTGGGTTCACACGCATTTTAGGATTATAGCAGCACTTTATGTGGTACCTCCGCTGTTACCACATGAAAAGCCAGATATCAACTGAAGCACGTTCACCTTAGGTTTTAAATATTCTTATTCTCTAGTTCCTTATGTACTCTTAACGTTCAAGGAATATTGTCTGATAGCTAAACGGGATTCAGTGCCATGTAAAAAAGTGGCATTTGTTTCTGAGTTGGTTTATTTCCCATACATGGACTTTTGACTGTACTCTGGCCATTGTCTGACTATTTCCTTATCGATTTCACCTCTAAACTCTTCCAATACTGTAGGAACAATAAAGACTAGTTTTGGTGCTGGCTCTATGTTTCAAGATGTTTTCTGCATAAAATAAAAGTGCGTGCCACAAGGTACAGTACTAGACTTTCTTCTGGCATCTGAAATGGAAGGCAGCACTGCTGACAGTGACCTTACCTGTCCTTCAGCAGATACCTGGGAAATGTCGCAGAAGTTCCGCTATCCTCCCCTAGTGTAGGACCACAAAGAGGAAGCCATTGAGTCTGCTATCAGTTAATAGTAGTAAAGTTGTGGCAGTGAACTAATCATCTCAAGATTGTACGCTATTGAGTAGGAAAGGCTACACCAGAAAAACTGCACGCTCATCGTGACGTAATACTAAATTGCACGATTACACGTGCAAGTCTAACATTGCTTGAAACTTTTAATTGGCTCATGTCTGAGCTTTGCAGCCTTAGGAATCTTTAAACTTTTGTGTGAAGTGTGTATCTTGGGTGAGATACAGTCCAGATTTAAGGAAACAAAGCTTTTTGGAATTGAGTTTGGTACACTATTTCACTTTTCACAATCTTTAAAAAGCAAAATAATGTGTGATTCTGTATGTGACAAAGCAGTTATTCAGTCTTGCCATGTAATTTAATGCGATGTAATATATGAACTGAAGGACCTCACATAATAGTATCCCACAGTAACAAACCTTGGGCAAGAAATGTTTGATTCTCCTCCCTTTCCCCTTTAGAGGAGTGCCACATAATCCTTGGTGGTTGTGTGGTCTCCTATTCAACTTTTCACACAAATGTTGGAAGGGTATTTATAAAAAGCCTCAAGGACCACCCACTTGGCTATTGAAAATTGGCTGAAATAATCCCTTCTTTATAATTTAGCTGTGGTGTTGTCGAAATTTAAAATCCGTGTGTATTTCTGTTTAAAGGGGCAGTGGAGAAATGACGTGTTCAGCGAACAGGGTGCTCTAGTTAATTGTTCGGGTGACATCTGTGATGGACTGTGGCTCAATGGCTGCCCTGCTGGTAGGTACATTCATTATGCTCTCCAGTTATTAACAAGTCTTTGACATAATGCTCTGGCTGTCCCTCCTTTGATTAATATGATCTGACCGTAGTGTTTAGCATCCTCTGAGGAGTCAGTTCTAGAATGCCTGGTTCTCTGGAGCGGTGGGGCATGGCTATTTGACTGAGACTTTTTCTGAAGGGAGGGGAGCTGCTCTTTCAGGTTAAGCGCAGAACTACAGTGAAGTATTGAACGTTCTTGTCTTGGACTTTTTATTCTTCCAATGAGGGAGAGTTTTTTGGGCTTAATAATGTGGATTTTTAATTTTAAAGTGAAAGTATTTTGGAATGAAAAAGTTGGAAAGTCCAAAAGAAACAAACTGCATGTGCATGCATGGTATGTGTGTGTGTAAGAGTCATCTCAGTTTAAACTATGTCATTGCAAATAGGAAAGAATTACTCAGCAGGTTACAATTTGTGAAGCACAGAGCAGAAATGAATCCCATCGTAATGCAAAGATATGGACTCGATGGCTTGATAGGAAGCTTTTCTAATCCAATTGACTTCTGCATGAGGAGACTGTTTACACAGAATATAGAAATTCCAACCTGAGTCAAGAGATGCTTATAAGTAAATTGTTCTACTGCCTCACTCGGTTATGAATGTATCACCTCAAAGGAAATGATCTGAAAAACTTGAAATATGGCCTATATGCATGTACTCGTGGTGTCAAGCAGCAAAACATATGGAACAGAACTCATAAGAACAGACCTGTGCAGCAGCCCATCTTGAGAATCTCTGCTGTAGGATGTTAACACTCTAAAAATGCAGTATTTAGCCAAAAAATGAGAATAATTCATGTGATTGATTTATCTCTGTCTTTAATATTAGGCATACTTGTAGTGCTAAATTGTATTTTCCGAACCCAGAATGAAAATGTTTGTTTTTAGAAGCATTTCCTATAGAGGAATGTGTTTTTGTAGGTTTCGCAAGTCTCACAGTCAAGTGCTTTTTTAATCCAGTTAAAGCTGATAGTAATCAAAATTCATAGCTATGCTCAAACCCTGTAAAATGTTGTGATGGTCTGTTTCATGATTAGTTGGCAGATGTTAACTTTAACAGGCTTTTTTTTCTGGCACTGTAAGCTGAACAATAAGGAATTGAATAGGTCTTGAAGAAATCACTACACAATCATGGAAGTATTCTCTTCGGATTACTATAAGGATATATTTGAAGAGAGAAGATTTGTTCCACTCCTGTTCATTGGGTACTTAGAAGACTGAATTTTCCCTTTTCTCAGCAGTACAATCATTTACATTCTGTTTAAGAAAGCATGATGTTCCTGTTTGTTGCTAAAACTTAATTGTTTTCTGAATCTTTATAAAATGCATTTTTGTGGAAGTCAAGGTTACTCGCAGTTTGAATACCTAGGTAAGTATTTCGGGCAGAACGATATCTTGGCTTTTGTGAAGGAATTGCTTTCCTTGAAAGGAATGAATGTGTGTCTTCTTCCCATTCTGCTGGGAAGACAGGTTTGCTCTAATGCCGTGATGGTCCAAGCCAAGTTTACTCTATCTTTACAAGACGTTCACCTTCCCAGGGGCTGGAGAGTCTTGGGCAGCGTTTTGACTCTACAGCTCTGTTCTGTGGGAACTTTGCAATGAATTTGTCTACCAAAGCTTCAAGTAATATATAAACCTATATTAACGTAATGATAAAATTATGAGCAACATGTCAACCTGAGATTGCCAGATAGACTTTTGTAATGTAATGTTCAGCCTTTGAAGAGTGCAAGTTGTTCAGTGACCTCCCCTGCCCCCAGCTGGCAGCTTCTGACGATTCAAGGAAGGATTTTCTAAACAAACAAGTACAGCAAGCTCTGCCTTCAATAAATAGGACTTTAAAAATCATCCTTCTAAATACTGACTTGCCATCCTAAATTAATAATTGATTTCTGAAGTATTGGTAAGTCCACTAAAGTCCCTGGAAGCTGCTGAATGTGTTAAGTACTTTTAAGAAGTAAAGAACCTTTAAATCTCACTGAAATTTGTTTCTAAAATCTCACCCAGCATTTTGTTTCTCTATATATTTTTATAGCAACAGTTTTCTTTTCTTCCCTGACAAAGATAATAGCTGATGTCAGAATTGTAAACACTCACCAATAATTAGTTCAAGTACAGTACCAGGTCAAACAGAATCTATAGTGAAGTATTTCTTTGAAACTGTGAAACTTGATTCTTTGCTTATTGGGGAAGTCACTGCTCTATGTCTGTGCAGCATTTCAGCA